>NW_027451865.1:5000-10000 GCF_964194025.1 Convolutriloba macropyga
AAGTCACCACGAGGAGTAAGTCTGATGCTTACTTCTGAATTATTAATTATTCCCGGTGACCTTGTCTCCGTTTGGGGTTGTTCTATTGATGGATACGAGACCTCTATTTTGGAATGTATAATAGTTGTGAACAATTATGCTATATGAGCTTGCTGAATATCTAGGTAAAAGAATTCACGCTTTAACACTTCAATTGACTGGCCACGAACACGACAGTTTCTTAGCGTGTTTATTTTCATCTGCAATAACTTTAACGTGTGACTCATTGTCACTTTGCGTAACCTGTCTAGCAGGCGTTGAAATGAACGTTAACAACTCTTTCCCCGTTTGGAGATTATGAATATGTACAAAGCATTAGTTATATAACATATGATATATCAGAGTTTATAAAATAGTACTTTTAAAACTTGGTTTCGATACTACTGAACAGTCTCTGTATGTCACATCCCCCTCCACGATAAAATTTCATGACTATGGAATTTTATTTAGTTCGATGATGTCTTCTACGTTAAGGTCTGAGATGGAGTCAGAACGTATTGATGATGGGGGTGTGCGGTAGATTGACGAATTGGGTGGACTTCTGATGGGGTCTGTTTGGCTGTTTTGTTGTACTGATGTTCCCTGTGTGTCTCGGGTTTTGTCCGTTTTGTTTTCCGGTTCCACTTGGAGTGCTGCTTGTGATGACTTTGGAACTATTTGATCGCAATCCATGTTTGAGTTGTTTTGAGATGAATTAAATGAGTCCAAGTATATTATCTCTGGTTTCTTGATTGAGATAATAGCGCTAAAATCAATTTACGACTGGTCTGCTTGGGATGTGTCTGTAGGACTGTTGATGGTGGGTTTGATCTTTTTCATTGCATTGTCTATGCGTTTGGTGCTTCGGGATAAATCGTCGTGGATAGTCCCGAATACGTTTCGTTCTCCACATGGAGCTGGTGTTGTGCTACTGGTGATAGGTGGACTTTCGGGACTTGTTACCATGAAATCCGAGGGATCGTTACTGGTAAGTATCACGTGTTGTGGCTGTCCTGTTTCTTCGGAGTCAATTAGGTGTGTTTGGATGCTGTTCGGTTGTGGTACGTCAACATTGAATATTAGGAACGATCTGTTTGAGACTTCTGATTCGTCCAGTGATTGTTGTGTTTGGTTACGGCTTGTAGATGGTTGTACTTGTGACAGATTTGCTGATTCCAATAGGGCAGCTTGTTGTGCTTTATGGTTGAAACTTAGTTTCAGTGTGCTTTGTTTGAGCTTCTTTTTTGTAGTTCCGGCAGGAGTTTTATGAACGCGGGGTTTGTGTTCTTGTTGCCGACGTTGGTTTTTGGTGGCGAGTTTGACTAGTTTCTCTTTGGACCACTTTCTTTCAACTTTTGCTTTCCGGTTGAGAGTTGTTTTCTTCGTTGTGGTTTGTTTTGGTTTCGGTTCTGTTGACTGTTGATGTTGTGTGTGAGATGATGATGGTCCTTGAGGGAAACTTGTTCTCGCTGTAAGTTTGGCTGCTTTTTCTTCTTCTAAACAGAACTTACGTATTTTTTCTTTGTTTCTCTTATATTCCCCTACGGTTTTACATGCTACCATATGAATTAACCGGGGTTTTGGTTCCGGTGGAGGAAGTGGTTTTGTTTCCGTAGCTATTGCTATATCGTTTTGTCTTATTACTGTGTTTTCTCTTCTTGGTGTATCTATAGTTATCGTGTGTAGAGTGTAGCCTGTTATAGTACCGTCTGATATAATATTCCATTGGGGTGCAAGCGTTGGTCTTGGTTCCTTATTTTTTCGCATGATTGTTTTTCGTGCTACATTTTTCTTATTATACATTATTTTCGTGGTTTTGTCTCCGATGGAGAAGTGAAGTTTGGAAGGTGATATCTTACGTGGTTTCGTTAGTGAGAGTGGTATATTCTCAGAATCATCCGAATCTATCTCCAGAGGAGTTGTTGTGACAGGGGGAGGGCATGAGGAGTATTGAATGTCTAGTTCTTCCTCTGATAGGCCGTTTCGCCTCCACATCTCTTCTTGGGTCAGTACGTTGTGGCGGAGCATCTTCTTGTCTAAACAGCGCATTTTGAGTTTGTTGTAATTTAGTTTTTTTGAAGATGGTTTGGTTAGTATATTCGACAATTCGGTGTTTGGTTTTCTACCGAAGTGTGCTTCGAATGGTGTTGTTTTTGTTGTTCTATTAGGAATTAGTCTACTGTTTTCTATTATATTTGCTAATCTAGAGCTCAATGTTTCGTTACTCCAATCGGGGTCTATGTCGAGTACAGATAGTCTGCGTTTTATTGTTTGAATTAAGCGTTCGACCATGCCTGTTCCTCTGTGATCTCCAGCTGGAGCTAAGATTAGTTTTATGTTTTTGTTTTTACAAAATATTTCAAATTCTTTTGCTTTGAATGCTTTGGCTTGGTCGCATCTTATTGACTGTGGTATTCCGTGTTGTTTACAATATCTCTCTAGATAGTCTATTGCTGTTTCAGTATCGCAAATATGAAATGTTTCTGCATGAGGATATCTAGTTAGTCGATCTACTGTTACTAAGATGTAATTGTTTTGTGTGTTTTCTTTATACGGGATTGGACCTGCAAAGTCCATATGTATTTCCTGGTTCGGTTCGACTACAGGTGGAAGTAGGCCTAGGTTATTTTTTGATATAAGTGCTTTTAGGTTTTTACCTTTGTCTATGCAGTGCCGACAGCCTTGTGCTTTAGACGTGATATCCGAGTGGATGTAAGGCCACCATACTAGTTTGGCCAATGATAACATGCCTGCTTGACCTGGGTGTTTTCGATGAATTGCATCCATTATCATGAATTTTAATTTGTTCGCGATAACTAATCGGTTGTCGTAAACTAGACAGTTTGACGGGGAAACAAATAAATCTCGTCGTATACGGTAATAAATAGGGTTCACTTTCTTTAGGTCTTCCCAATTTTTTTCGAGTACTAAATCTATGATTGGTTTTAGTTATTTGCTTGAGGCTTCGGCTATAAATTCCTCATTGAATACTTTATTTAAGTTTTCTCGGTAAGCTGGGGTAGGGATTTCCGCATGGGCTGTAAATAATTCTTTATGTTTTGAGGGATCTATTGGGTCAAAGCCGCGTCCTTTATTTGAGTGGCCCTCTGTTTGTGTGCTTGAATTTACTAAATTTTTGGGTTGGTTAGTTTCTGTCTCCATTTGGAGTTTTTTGTTGGGGGCACGTGGACGTTTTAGAATAGGAATGGAATATGTTTCTTTATTTTGGTTATTTCGCGTTGTTATGGCAACTATTTTGGGATTAATACTGTTTGCTGAAATTGTTTGAACTTTTTGTGAATTAAATTTTGAAGAGATTAATAATTTGGAATGAAATGAGTGCGACTGCAATCTGTGTGTATTAAGGCTAAACGCGTTGTTTTGATCGCTGTGTGTTTGGTTGCGATATGTGACGTCATTGGCGTAGACTTGTTTTGCGTCTGAGCAATGCGCGTTTACTCCATTTGGAGTTAAGTCGTTCTTAATTAGATTGAATTTAATTTCTTCTATTGCGTTTATTACAAAGTTGTTGTCTTCTGTGTTTGGACTAGGTGCTAATCCTGATGGATTTTTGCTTAAACAGTCAGCGAAACCCATATTTTTGCCAGGGACATGTTCAACTGTAAAATGGAATGGGAGTAGACGATCTACCCAGCGTGTTAATCTACTTTGATAGGTTTTATTTCCCCTGTTTTCTCTCAGTGCTGAAAGTAGCGCTTGATGATCCGTTTGGAGTAAGAATTGTGAGCCCTAAAGATAATATTTGAAATGTTCTAAAGACCATACGACTGCTAGTAATTCTAGTTCATTAGTGCTGTATCTTTCTTCTAGTTTATTTAGAAATCTGCTTGCGTATGCTACGGGTTTCCATGTGTTTTCGTGTTTTTGTTCTAAACAAGCTCCGCGTCCTTTTTTGCTTGCGTCGCAACGGACTCGTGTTTGTTTGTTTGTCTCGAAATGTTTGTTTTCGGTATTGCTTTGAATTTGAGCTTTTATTTTGTTAAAAGCCTCCGTATGGGTGTCGTTCCAGTCGAGTTTGTTTTGCGATTTTGTGTTTGCCTTTGATAGAAGTGGACGTAGTGGTTCGGATATATGTGCAAAGTTGGGTAGGAATTTTATGAGATGAGGTATACAACCCATAAATGATCGCAATTGTTTTAGAGTTTTTAGTGTCTATAATTTTAGTATCGCCTCGCATTTGGGTTTTGTTGGGGTTACTCCATTTGGAGTTAATTTAAATCCTAGCCATACTATGTGTTCTTTTGCGAATTCGCATTTTTGTAAATTTATCGCTAAGTTTTCGTCATTTAGTTTTTTCAGTATTTTGTCAAGTTCGTGTTCGTGTTCTTGTAGGTTTCCTTTGGTTACGACGAGTATATCGTCTAGGAATGCAAATTTTGTAATGAAACAAAACATTTTGTAATGTTTTGTCTATTGTTTTTGGAATGTTGCCGGCATATCTGTAAGTCCATAGAATCCGTTGATAAATCGGTATGTACCTGTTGCCCGGCCTCCTAGTATATTAAAATTACAGTGTTTTTGTATGTTTTCGTCCAGTGTTATTTGACTATATGCATACTTTAGATCGATTTTTGAGAAAAAAAAATTTCCGGGTAGGTTTTTCCGTTCGGAGATATGGACTGCTACTGAGTCTATTAGGTGGTCAATGCTTTGCATTTGGTATTTGTTTTTATGGATGGCGTTGTTTAGTTTTTTCGAGTCTAGGGCTATCTTGACGCTTTTATCTTTTTTCACTGTGATTACCACAGGGCTTATAAATAAGTCGTCTGGACATTTTTCTAATTTTATTATTTGTCCATCGTCGATTAATTTCTTCAGTTCCAATTCCACTTTGTCCAATAGGTGAAGTGGGACTCTTCGGCCCTTGTGTTGGGATGGAGTATAGTTTTGTCTGAATAATGATTTGGCAATATGGTTCTTTGATCAACCTAATCGTGTACACAAATGTGGATATTTTTGGA
>NW_027451866.1:0-5000 GCF_964194025.1 Convolutriloba macropyga
CGCTAAGCTGTAAAACTGTTTTAGTATTGGGTAGGAAGCTTGGTGAATCTTATCCCTCCTCATGTTCTTTGTACTCCTTTTTACAGTATTTGCATTCTCGGATGGTAAGGGTGGGAACACTCTGATACTCGATCCTTTACATTATGGAGTGGTGCGATTACGAAGCTATACAGTTTTGATTCGAATGGCATTTCAGTCCAATTTTTGTATGATAAGAATGGGTTATGCTTGTTACTATGAGGGTCGTTCAAAGATCGTGGATCCATCTCAGTGAACCAGACTGATTCACTGATTATTGATTTTGGGGTTTGTTCGTTGGTTGACTGATGGAAAAACGATTTGGGTTTGTTAATGCGAGGTGTCAACCCATATGGGAAACGCAGAGTTTCTCTCAAATAATCTCCGCTTTGCACGTTGTTCCTCTTTATTTGCATCTTCTGTTATTTCCTCGACCGGTGGTGGAGGTCTAACAGGAGGTTGGTGTATGGGCATCGGTGGTGATGCAAGTTTTACTGGTTGTTGATTATTCTGGTTGATTTGGTTATGTTGGTTCTGTTGATGAGCTATGTTTTTGACTGGTTTGTTATATTGGTATTTAGATTTTTTTGCTACTATCAGGTCTCTCCATATCTGTTTGTTCTACCTGATTTGCTTGGTTATCCATTTCTGTTTGGGTTCTGAATGATTGCAGGTTCTTCCGCACATCGATGTCATTGGTAGCCCTTCTTGTTCTGCTGTCCTTCTTGCGATTTCCAGAGGTGTTTGGGGGTTCTCTACTTCTACTGTCATAGTAGTGATTGTGTCGCAGTTGTCAGTTTGGGTTTTGCATTCCAACGACTTTTCTTTAAATGTACCTGGGCTGGTTCGGCCCGAGCTTAGATCTCCCTCTTCCACATCGTAACCCAGTGGTCAGTCTGATTCGAAACTTATTTTGGATGCCGTCGCTAAAGCACATTTTTTTTAGTACAATTCTTTTGACGATGCTATTCGATATTGGTTATAGGGTTATCCGTAATACTGTCGCGGTTACCTATTTGAAAGTTATTATCAATGTGGTTCTGGTGTTGTGTTCGTTTTTAGAACTATGAGGTACATCTGTTTGGTACATTTGTGTTGACTGAGACTTGGCTGAATGGTAAGTGAGATGATCGTTGATATTTAGGTTAATTAAATAGTGGTGTGTTTAATGTGTTAAAGGACATTGTTTGTTGTGGTGTCTTAAATGTGTAGAAGGACATTGTTTGAAGTATATAACATTGTTAAGTGTTATATGGGTAATAGTATTGCGAGTAGTGTTCTTATACAGGTACTATTAACACATTTTATAAATGTAGTAGTATCATGAAAAGCAATGCAGTTGTGTTCGTCGAATTATTCCAATGAATAGACAGATCCATTTATGGACATTCCTAGGTGAACTGTCTGTTTTTATTTACAATAGTTAATTATAAATAGATAATTGTGTATTAATTGAACGGTCGTAGACAGTTCTAGTGAGCTGTCTGATGAGTTAAAGATCTGGTTACAGGTTAAAGGTGTGGTTAGTGGTTAAAGGTCTGGTTACTTATTAAAGGTCTGTTTATTGGTTAACGGTCTGGTTACTTGTTACAATGAGATGTCTGTTGATTAGTTCGCTTTTTATAGAAAATTTAACGTTTTGAATTATCGGTCTGGTTCCGAATAATTTATTTCTTAAACGGAAGACTTATTTTGTATAGTCATAAAGAGTCTGTGCGCGTGTTTATGGGCTGAAAGTTGATGATGATTACAGTCGATGATGATGACAGTTTGTGATGAGGATGATAGTATCGTAGATTGAGGTATATTCAAGGATGTTTCCATTGATGATACGTTTATTATTCTTTGAGGTGAAGTTATGTCACTACGTAGTGTTGAATTTGGTGTTGTTGCCGACCAAAGAGAACTATGGCTGATTGCATTGGTAGTACTCTAAAATGTTCTCTTACGAAATTAAAATCTTGTCTTTGTTTAAAAGTTGGTGGTAAGAATGGGTTTCCTCTTAATTCTGATGACGTTGATGTTGATATGGAATTGTGCAATGATGTATTACTGGTGAGCTGATACTAAAATTTTGTAATCTTCGTGTGCCTGTACTACTTGGTGGTCTGACTTTCCTGTTTCTATTGGTCTTATTATATTTGACTCGATATCTGTCGAACCGTATGTAACTAACGTCTTGGGTGGGAAATGAAAGAGATGATCTTCGTCGTGCTCTAATTAATTCTCTTCTTTGGGGGTTGTCTCGCCGTACGGTGTACGAGTTTTCGTTTCCTTGGTTCAAGTTATGATCGATTTCTGGTGATGTAGGTATATTGGTTAAATCGGTTACCTCGTTATGGTGCTGTCTCTCTTGACTTATTACTATTTTGTGAAGCAATTCTTCTGATTACTTAAGCTCCTGTATCTGGGCCCTTCGGTGGAGTGTATGCGTTCGGTGGCACAAGAATTACTATTGGCGTAAACACTTGTTGAGGTGTATGCGTTTGTGCACTTATATTTGATATCCATATCGCGTTATTTTGTGTTCTTAGATTCAATTGATATACTAGTACGTTACTGTAAAACGGTATGTTCTCAGGGATTCCAATCTGTAAGTAAAATTTTTGCGAGTGAAAGGTATAATAGATCGATTCTTCAATTTCCGGATCGTATCAATTTTTTGGCGTGTCTTTTAATTTTTTATGGGTTGGTAGAATTCCAGGAAAAAGTATATATTGAACGCTGACTTGAGTAATTTTAATATTTCTAAATCAATTATGTCTGTATTACTTTTACAGATGTGGTGTATATCTGGATGTAATTCGTTCATCAATGTTATACAACAGGCGGGCTTGCATGAATAACTCTTCTGTGTCTGAGTACGTCTTTTTTTGTAATTATGGTTAGGTAGATTGATAGAATTAAGATTATCGGTACTGTGAAAATTATAAAATATAAAATAAATTTTGACAATATCACAGATGTAGCAATGATTATCTGAAAGATATCGATCATGAAATCTGTGTTTTTTTTAATTGGACGATGTGTCTAAGGAGTTGTAAACGAATATTTGTTATACAAATGGTGACGTGATTTGTTATTCCAGTGATTTGCTGTAATTTTGTTTCATTCTCCTTGTTTGGTGGAATGTGTTATTCTGTGTGTGATAGTATTGTGTAGCGGCCTGTTGAGTGTTATTATACTGATGTTCGTATGAATGTTAATACCAATGGGGATATAATAGTTGTTACTACCGACAGGTTACTACAATGCTGTACTAATAAGTGACTGTGCAAATTGACAGTTGTCTTTTCATTGTGAACGGTGACAAGACCGTTGTCTGTCGGACATTACTGACAATTAACAGTGCTGCACTGAAAGTTCTGTTTTATAGACAAAGGGGGGGTTCGATACGAATTCGTACTATGTGGATATGTTAGTTGTATTAAATGTGTACTGAGTAGTGGTAATTAATGAGAACGGATGACATAGTGAATTGTTGTGAGAGATGAAATGTATCACTGATGTGAAATGGATGGAGTGAGGATTGTGTGATTTTGTGAACGGATGTAAGAATGAATGTGAGAATATATGTTTGGAGTTTTATAATCTGGTGGATTTAATTTATGGATATGATTTGAGATTTAAAAATTGCATAAATTTTAGTTCGCAAATAATTATTAACATCACTGGTACCACTAGTGGCTAACCAATTCTTTTGCTGTTTTCTTAGAGACAACGATAAAAACTGTGTGTAATTCGTTGATATTGATACACTTTTAACCGTCTATTTGTTTTTTCGTTACACGGCTCTGTGTTTTTCAAAAGTTCAAAATGTTGTTCTCCCTAAAAAGGTTTTACTTCTTGTCCTATTTCAGCAGTTCCTTCAATAATGAATAAATAGTTTTTGGAGGAAACTTTGCAATTGGTTATCAGTATACTATCGTCGTCAAATTGGATATGGCAGTTTTCTGGAGAGGTTTGGTTTGTGAAACTTTCAGTCTGTTCTAAAATTTTTAAGACAAACTTGTTTTTGTCTATAAACTTCATTAATACTTTAACTGATAGCATAGGTAGTGGTTCATGACAATGTTGTCTATAGCGGTGATTCAACAGATGATAGAAAAAATATAATAAATGATTTTACTTAATTTTGCTATTAACGCTGCGTTGAGTTGAAGCGTGGTCAGTTCTGATAATTTTTTGAATTAATAAGGAATCGCCAAATAGAGATTATGGTTACTCGAATGAAGATAATAATTTTTACTTGTTTCCCGAAAATGAAAATCTCGAATCTGGGTTATTGGAAAGTACAAAGACTCAAAACTTTAATGATTTCGTTTCTATCGAGTACTGTTCTGAGAGGAATGAGAATGAGGTTTATTGAATTTTTTGGAGGCTGATAGAGATCATGATTGAACTTTTGAGAAAAAAGTTAAGGTGTCGGATCAACTGAAACTTTTTTCCGAAATTGAAATTGAGAAAGCGAATTTTCGGAATTTTTAGAGAAATTGCGATTGAGAAAGCGAAGTTTGAATCGAAGATAGTCATGATTTTTGTGTTTACTTGCTGTGATTATTCAGCTTAGCTGAATATCGGCAGAAATTTTCCGAAATTTTTTAGTTGTGGATTTTATATTTACATTTACAGTGCACTGTTATATATACATTACTGAACACTGTACTCAGTGAACACTGTACCTGTGAATAACACTCAGTGAAAAGTATACCTGTGAGCAATACTCAGTGAACACTCTGTGAACAACACTCAGTGAACACGGTACCACACTGAACTGTAACATTTTCAACATTCAGGTAACACTGTTCCTGTACACTGTAATTGGTGATGACTATAGTCATCACCAATTACAGTGTACAGGAACAGTGTTACCTGAATGTTGAAAATGTTACAGTTCAGTGTGGTACCGTGTTCACTGAGTGTTGTTCACAGAGTGTTCACTGAGTATTGCTCACAGGTATACTTTTCACTGAGTGTTATTC
>NW_027451866.1:10000-15579 GCF_964194025.1 Convolutriloba macropyga
GTCTAATGTTATTGTGCGGGAAGAATAGATTGTTATTGTTCCATCTGGGATTATATTCCATTGGGGTTTCAAAGTTCCCCGGGGTTCCGGTACTTTACGGGCTAATGCTTTGCGCGCTATATTTTTCCTATTGTAAGTTACGGTAGAAGTTTTATCGCCAAATGAAATTTCTGGCCTGTCAGGTATGATCTTACCAGGAACGCGCTTGTGGCTAAGCAGCGGCGCGTTCTCTGAATCATCCGTGTCACTTGTGACGGGGTTTGGTTGCGATTGGGCTTTATACTGGATGTCGAGTTCTGATTCGCTATCGTGGTCCCAGTCCCACATGATTTCCCTGGGTAGTGCTGGGTGTCGTAGCGTCGCTTGATCTGAGGCATATTTGTTTATTTGTTTGTATGTTAGATTTTTGTTTGACGGTTTCGTAATCATGTTAGAAAGTTCTGTGTTTGGCGGTCTGCCGAAGTGGGCTACAAATGGTTTTATATTGGTTGTTGCATTGGGAATAAGTCTTATTGATTCTATTATTTTAGCTACCATTGTTGCTAGATCGGCGGAAGAC
Source organism: Convolutriloba macropyga (assembly GCF_964194025.1). Classification (NCBI taxonomy): domain Eukaryota; kingdom Metazoa; phylum Xenacoelomorpha; order Acoela; family Convolutidae; genus Convolutriloba; species Convolutriloba macropyga. The sequence goes on from NW_027451866.1 coordinate 10,560, forward strand.
CATAACGGGTCATGTTCCATTACGGCCATCCTCCTTTTCAAAGTTTGGATTAATCTTTCTACCATTCCTGTTGCCCTATGGTCTCCCTCGGGAGCTAGTATTAGTTTGATGTTTTGTTTTTGCAGAAGAGTTCAAATTCTCTTGCTTTAAAGGCTTGTGCTTGGTCACATCTTAAGGAACGTGGTATGCCGTGAAATCGGCAGTATTCTTCTAAGTAATTTAGTGCTGTTTGTGTATCACAGTCTTTAAATACCTCTGCGTTAGGATATCTTGTTAATCGATCTACCGAAACTAAAATATAATAGTTTTGTTTGTGTTCTCTAAACGGTATTGGTCCCGCAAAATCTAATAGTACTTCTTCATTCGGTTCGCTTAGCTTAGGAAGTATCCCGAGGGATTTTTTCGGAGCTATTGGTTTAGGGTTCTTTATACCTTTCTTTATGCAGTCCCCGCATGATTGAGCCTTTGCTGTTACTTCCCTATGGATCTTAGGGAACCAAACTAGATCAGCTAATTGCAGCATTCCTGACTGGCCCTGGTGTGTCTGGTGAAGGGAATTAATTACGAGTTGTTTAAGCGAAGCAGGCATCATTAATCTATTGTCGTATAACACGCAACCAGATGGTGTTATGGCTAGATCTCTTTTCAGGGAGTAAAAGTATGGGCTGACACTTTTGAGGGTTTGCCAGTCCTTATCTCGGATAAGTTTTATAATGGGAGCCATTTGTCGATCTTTTTGAGTTGCTTCGCCGACGAATTCTTCGCCGAAAACTTGGCTCAGGTTTTTTCTATATTGCGGCATGTTGGCGGTGTTGGCTAAGGAGTAAATGGGATTTTGGGGATCTGGTCCTATGGCTGCACGTTCCAGCCTTTGTTGGTGTTGTCTTCCGTTTGAGTAGCGATGGTAATTTTGTCTTGTTCATTTTGATGTTCTTTTTGTTTGGGGCGCGTTTTCTTTTTGTTATTTTCTGATCGAACGTATTTATTTTTGGTCTACTCCTAGTAGTAACGTGGATAGTCTGATATCCCTGGGGAAGATGTTTTGAGATTCTAGGTGTTATCGAATCAATTGATGTAACTTTCGAGGATAATCCCTGGGTTTTTGTAATTAAGCTAGATTGGGTTGAAATTTTGTTTGGAATAAACAAATTTGAATTATGTGAATTTGAATGAAACAATGAAAGCGGCTGAAAGTTGGAAGGATTAAGGCAAAAAGCGCTATCGTATTTCTTCGCGTGCGTAATATTGTTCGCGTTTAATTGTTTTGTCTGGTATTTGTCTGAATTTGTGCGAGTAGCCGAAGTGTAATTAATCGAATTTTGTGTGAGTATGAATTTAAAGTCATTAATTAAGTTAACTTTGAATTGTGTGTCGTCTGATGATGGGGGGGTTGTTTTTGGGGTGCCGACTTAGGTAATCCGCAAACCCCATATTTTTCCCAGGGATATGTTCGAGATTGAAATTGAACGGGAGTAATATGTCTACCCATCTTGTTAGTCTGCTTTGGTATGTTTTATTCCCGCAGTTTTCATTGAGGGCTGTTAAAGGAGCTCGATGGTCTGTTTGTAGTGTGAATTCGGTCCCAAATAGATAGTGTTTAAAATGTTCGAGGGACCATACTACAGCTAGGAGTTCTAGTTCGTTTGTACTGTATCTAGATTCATGTTTATTTAAAAATCTACTTGCGAAGGCAATTGTATGCCATTCTTGGTTATGTTTTTGTTCAATGCCAGCCCCAAGTTTTTTCGCGCTGGCGTCGCATTTAACTCGTGTTTGTTTTGTTGTATCGAAATTTTTGTTTTCAATTATTTGATGTATTTTTGATTTGATGTTATTGAATGCCAAGCTATGTTCTTCTCTCCAATCTAGTTTATTGTTTTTTGATTCGGGATTTTTCTTTAGTAGTGGTCGAAGTGGTTCTGAGAACTTAGCGAGATTCGGTATAAATTTGGTAAGATGGTGGACGCTCCCTAGTAACGATCGTAATTGTTTTAGTGTTTTTGGGTTATCGAGTTTCGTAATTGCTTCTGTTTTTGTAACCAGGGGAGTAATTCCACTCGGTGTTATTGTAAAGCCTAGCCATTCAATGATGTTTTTTGCGAATTCGCATTTTTGTAAGTTAATAGCTAGTCCTTCGTTCTCTAGTCTCTTGAGAATTTTATCCAATTCTTTTTTTCATGTTCCCGAATTGATCCCTTGGTGATAATCACAATATCATCAAGGAATGCAAACTTTGAATGTATTGCTTCTAGTGTTTTGTCGATTGTTTTTTGGAACGTTGCTGGTTTATCAGTTAGACCATAGAAACCGTTTTTAAGTCTACATGTTCCCGTTGCTTTTCCTCCGAGTATACTAAAGTTGCAGTGCTTTGCTATGGAGTTGTCTAGTGGGATTTGACTGTACGCATATTTTAGGTCTATTTTTGAGAACCAAAATGTCCCTGGGGAATCTTTTCTTTGTGTAATATATAATGCAACTGCGTCCTCTAGGTGATCGATGTTTTGCATTTGGTACTTGTTTTTGTGTATCGCTTTGTTTAATTTTTTGGAGTCAAGTGCTATTTTTACTGACTTGTCCTTTTTCACTGTTATTACAACTGGGCTGACGAATAGGTCGTCAGGACATTTTTCAATTTTGGAGATTTTTTTGTCTTGTATTAATTTGTCTAATTCGCGTTCGACTTTTTCGAGTAGGTGTAGTGGTACTCGGCGTCCTTTTTGTTGTATTGGTATATGGTTTTGTTTGAATATTGATTTAGCTACGTGGTTTTTTGATTTTCCTAATGTAGTACAGAGGTGTGGGTACTTATTATAAATCCATTTGATGATGTTTTTCTCCGTTATGATTGAAGAAATGGAGTTAATTTGGTTACCTGGGGATTTTATGGGTTTCTGCTGTAGTGAGATTCCAAGCTTTTGTAGGACGTCTCTGCCCATTAAGTTGTGCGTTTTGTGTCCTACCACTAGTATTTTGCAGTTTTGGGCTGTCCAGGATCCTTACTGGAGGGTGACGTTAATCTCTCCTTCTATTTTAATGTTGTTTTTATTGAAACATTTGTATTTTGTTTGGCTGGTGTATTGTTGAAGTTTCACCTCGGAATTGAGTTCCATAATTTTGTTTGCTTGTTTCTTGGTGATGAAACTCCTTGGGGATCCTGTGTCCGCTAGCCACTGTATGTTCAATTTGTGTGTAGTAGTTTCAACACAGATTTCTTTGGCATAGTCGTGCTTAGATGTACGTTTTGTACTTCTATAAACGACTCTGGTGCTATGTGATTGATATCGGCCCAGTCCTCTGATAATTCTTTTTATATATAGTGCGGTTTCTGGGTCGACAGGTTCTATCTCTTCTTCTTCTCTTTCGTCTTCTTGTTCGATGAGTTGTGTTTGTATTTGTCTAACTTTAAGTTGGTTACTCTGTCCCTGGGGAAGCTGTATTGGACCTCTTTGATTTTGTCTCCGTGCTGGCAAAGGAGGAATTTTGAATCTGCAAATCTTAGCAAAGTGCCCAGTTTTCTTACAGATGTTTTGCCGTACACTGATTCATATGTCCTGCAGTGAAGCTGTCTCCACATCTCCAGCATTGTTCGTTTGTTTTGTTTAATTGCTGGGTGCTTCGTTGTTGAGTTCGTGGTGTGGGGCGTACATTCTTGTTCGTTATAGCGTCCACTTGACTATTCCAATTCGGTGCTGATGAACGGAGAATTTCTTTCTGGTTCTCCTGTCCTCTCTCTCTAGACACTGCGAAGTTTACCACTTGTGCGGCAGTGCGCATCTCGGAGAGAAATTCCATCTGGATTGTGGTGTTGTTCATCTTCGCGATGAAAAAGTCTTTAATGAGGTCTTCCTCTACGTTCCCCAGGGCTGCTTTTGATCCTAGCTCTCGCAACCTACTGAAGAATGTCTCCAGGCTTTCGTTTGGATTCTGTTGTACAGTAATTAGTTGGAACCTATCGAAGGTTAGATTTCTAGGACGAGTAAAAGTCAGGCCTAGCTAACATACGATTTCGTTTGTGGAACAGCGATCGATCACGGTATGGGGATTTCTCTGATAGAATATTCTTGTTGCCTCTGTCCCTAGGGACAGGTATGTCAGGCTTTTCACCTTCAGATCAGCCTCATCCCACGTGTATCTGTCGATCATCGGTCCCCTGTTCCTGATTTGCTTGCATTCATTCTCCCAGTCGACTTTGCGTCGCTCGTTTCGTATTTTTCGTTTTCTGTTCTCTTCTTCGCCTGTGTTTTCGATTCTCTCTTCGAGTGTTGGCATTATGGGGTAGAAGAGATCGTTTGCTGTTGGTTTTAATCTAAGGAGTAGATCCACTTTCATATTTTCTTTGGCCATCACTGCCATTTTAAACGTGGAAAAACACGTTTGCCATTCGTTTGTTGGATTGGCCCCGCTTTCCCAGAATAGGGGTACACCAATTGGTGACTTCATTGTTGACTGCGCCATGTTAAGGCTTGTTCAAAACGTGTAGAGTCAAGTCTTAAATTTTCTCTTTTACCGAGGGATTCGGTTAACTTTCAATATCGTTGCATAACACATTCAGTTCAGTTTTTCACAGAGTAAGTTTAACAGAAATAAGTTAGTCAGACAGTACCTGCTAGCACCTGCTAAATAAGTTCACATATGGTTTGCTATAAAGAGTCAAGTAATACAGTTAACAATGATGCAACAAAATGAACGAAAGAAAGTTTAAATGTAAGTTCATAAAGAGTTTGTAGCGATGATTGAGTTGCTCCTGTACTCCGTCCCTAGGGAATGGTGCCACCCGCACCACAATAATAATAATAATAATAATAATAATAATAATAATAATAATAATAATAATTTTTAATAATAATAATCACAATAATAAAAATATTAATAATAATAATAATATTAATAACAATAATAATAACAATAATAATAATAATAATAATAATAATAATAATAATAATAATAATAATAATAATCATAATAATAATAATAATAATAATAATAATAATAATAATAATAATAATAATAATAATAATAA
>NW_027451867.1:0-10000 GCF_964194025.1 Convolutriloba macropyga
CTTACTCTAATTTAGTTAAGAGGTGGGCAGTACCCTCCGCTTTTCGTGTGTCCGTGTGCGGTTGTGTTCTGTTTTTTTTTTTGCGAGGGGCGCTATGTCGACTTCAGGTGACTCACATCTGTGTTGTCGTTCACCGTTGCAGCCGACATCAACTCCGTCAGGAAACCGTCCGCCTCCGCTGCCGGCGAGCTCCTTCTGACGCATACCTACGCGCAGGCGATGCAGGCCGGCATCCTCAACGCGGATGGCAGTTTGTCAGACACTGGCAGCACATTGCCAACAGGGTAGGCGATCCGGAGCTCCGAGTTCTCTGGCTGACGTCTTTGGTGAGATGTGGTGACTGTGGTTTGAAGCACTGACATCTTTGTTTCTGCTGTTCGCTTTGCCGCGCCTTGGCGCAGGCGTGTTTCTGTGGTGAGCGCAATCGTGCATGGCATGTCTCCCCTTGGGTGCGCAGCATGGCAAAGCGCTGCTGACCTGCTGCTGAAGCCTGGGCTTCCATGGCCTGTGGGCTCCCTGCCACGGTCATCTGAGGAGGCAATGTGGCAGGTGGGGGAGTCCCTCGCATGTATCCATGAATGGATTTGTCGATAAGAGCGCTTTCTTCGAGGCACGGGGGGATTTGGGGGGTGGGGGGGGGGGGGGGTGTTGGATATCCTGGTATCCCTCTTGCCGTCCCTGTCGTCACACCTGCAAAAGTCAAGGAATTCTCCCACAGGTGCCTCGGCCCAACCACATTCAGGGCCATCTGTGTGTTCAAGGCCGATTGTTGACTCGCTGACCCATGAAACAGATATTCTTTCAAGGCCTGGAGGCTTCACACTCGGTGCCTCCCTTGTCGGCACTCTGGGAGGGCCGCAGCGCCGAAGCCGACCTGGTACAGATGTATCTGACCCGCGTCATCGTCCATAAGCGATCCTTGGCTCGGTCACGCAACAGCGCCGCGCCGCACCGTAGAAATCAGCAGCCAAAGCTTCCAACCAGCATGTTGGCCGTGCCTCCACCGCCTGCCCTGTGCAAGTGGCTTAGGAGCCAACCCCTGAACCAAACTGTTTCGGCCGCACTGGCAGTGCTGGATCAGCAAACCCAGGTCAGTACCATCCCCGCATCCCTCTCGCAGAACGACAGATAGGCAAACGGATACATAGACCCAAGCCAGGAAGACCGGCATGTACACACCCACTGCCTTCGCATCTCAATGTTTGGAGTGCTGCGCCTGTGCCCAACGTCGGCAGGACCTTACCGGCCACCTCCTCCTGAGGACCCAGGACAAGGAGGTCACCACCCTCCTGAAGCTCTGGCAGGTCTCTCGCGCTGCCGAGCTGGCCGGCCCGGACGCTGACGACGGCGTCCGCTGCGAAGAATCAGCCCAGTGCCGCTCAGGTAGCCGGCAGCCCCTGCAGCCCCCTCCCCCCTTCTCCTCCCTGTCCTATCCCCTGTCCCTCCCTCTCCCCCGTCCCTGCAACCCAAGCGAGCTCTTCTCCATCCCTGCTCCACGCTTGCCGCCTTTAAATCCCTCTGTTTCCGGTCAGTCGATCACCTGGCTTCTGTCCTGTCTAGCCTCTCGGCTCTACTCGGTTGTGCCTCGCATCACCTCTACTCGTCTCATGTCGAAAAGGTGCTTGTTCCTTCCCTTTCCCCCCGTCCTCACTATATTCGACAGCCGACCGTTTGTCAGGGATACCTCATTTGTTGCTGCTGCCCGACAAGTTTCAGTAGGCTTTGGTGCCATCGTCGGTTTAAGCTTTCCTCTGTTCCTTTGCATGAGTTCGGGTTGAGAAACGGACGCTGTTTGGGTTGCGTGTAGGAGCTGGCAGAGGACGCTCAGGACGAAGACACACTCTTTTTCGTGGACACTAAGGTGGGCCCGCTGTCTGCCGGTTGCACTCTAACCTATCTGGACAAGGAACTGAACACAGAGGGTGGGCAGGAACTGGGGGGAGAAGAAAAATAAACTATGCTCCGAGGGCGGGATTGGAGCTGAAACGAATTCCGATTCGAAGTCGGGGAGGATGGGTCGGATAAGTGGACGAGTCGGCGGGTGGACGGATCACCAAGATCCGCATGGATGGATGGACGGATGGATGGATGGAACACCCATCCACTCTGGAGAAGTGACAGCTGCTTTGTCTGGTGCTATACTGCGTGTCCTGACAGCCATTCTGTCGGTCCATCCAGGGCGAAGCACTCACGCACTTTGGCCGGAGCTGGGAAAGAGGACAAGGGGAGGAGGAGGAGGAGGAGGAAGACAGCGAGGACAGTCAAAGCGAAGACGAAGACGATGATGGCGACGATGATGAGGATGTTGGAAAAGGCGACGATATTGACAGTGACGATGACGATGATAGCGATGGTGAGGACAGTGATTAGGGCTGCCGGCGTCACTGCTTTGCAGACCGTCAAAATTTGCAGCATGTGGAGTCAGCGGTTGCTCGCCTCGCACCACTGCGTTTTCAGATTTTGAAGGGAATTGTATCTGGACATAAGATACCACGCCATGTAACTATGCAAACTGCACAAGACACCCATGGAGCGATGGATCTCCGTATGCAATCCCACAACCCTTTGTCCGACTACGCACGCATGCCATCAGTCACTGTTAAAATATATTGCGTAATGTTGGTCGGACTGAAACCCACCAGCCCCAATATTTTGCACCGTATCATGATCACGGTGGCACAGGCAGTCACATTTTTGCCAAGTACTGCATAATTCAAGGCTGCGTTGTCGGTGCGCCGGCAATTGCGACAGTTAGTTACGATCTCCGCCACGTGTCGCTCTGATGGGAATGCACAGGGAACTGTCCCAAAATCAGGCCACAGCACAGCTTTCAGTTGCACGGTGAAAGTCCACAACCTCCAAGTACTATTGTATCAACTGCTTGACTGTGACGGATTGCGAACCGCCCCTGCCTGGTGCTGGTCCAGGCCCCTTCACGCCCCGCGATATTGGGAAGGTGCTCAGCGTACTATCAGGAGGCCGTGGAAACTCCAAAGGCATTGTCAGGGCCTTGTATTATGTAGCGCATTGTCCTTCCTACAGCGCCTCCTCACTGTCATTCGTCAGCCATCACCTGACTGTGACCGGATTCCCAAATGTAATCCCATTCACTCCACAAACCAAAGAAACCCTACAAACCCAAGAAAGTTCACTTTCCCTTCGCCGCGGCCGGTAGGATGTCGCCCCTTGTGGGACGTACTACAATGTACTATGAAAATATGGGTCATGTACTGCACAGCTTAAATACAAGGCAATTCTGAGTTCCAGTCGAATTCACTCGCCAACGAAGTCTTTAAAACGCATGGACAAGATTATGGGGTACACACTCGGTAGTGCTGGAGCTGTTGTCATGGAAGGCACAGTGGCACATGATGACCATAGTTCTGAAGTACGTAATACCGAAGTATCCGCTACCCAGCGCGGCTGAGTGAGCTGCATGACATATACTTTGCTGGCTGCCCGGTCTGCTGGGCTGGATGTCATGCTCACCAACTCACGAATTTCCTCTTTCCCAGTACAGCTGCACCACGACCTGTGTCTGGCCTTACCCCTTGGCAATTGGACCGCGGCTGCTGCTGTGTGACCGTTGATCCGAGGGGCTCCCAACATCTGTACCCCACCTCTGAACAATGTACCCGGCATGATCCTGCACCACTCCGATGCCGATGGGTACGTTTGCCTGAGTTGTAAGTTTTAAACGGATTTTATGGTAAAAAGAAACTGAAGTACTGTCAGTCCCTTGTTATAGCAAACACTCCTATGTTGTGGTGTTGTAAATCATGTATATGATATGCCTCAAGCTAGCGAAGGTAAGTGCTGGTGGCTAACTGTTGGCGCCGTGCAATGGTCACGGCTCCCTATTTCAATGATTGCCTATTGCTGTGCAGGCATAAATCCTCTAATCCGCAGCTCTGACTATTCTGTCAGCCGCCTGCGCTGGGTAATTATGTACTTGCCTGGCCACGCATCATCAGCTAGTAATGAATGCTGTCTAATCATGGCGGGCGGGCGGTGGTTGCTGATCCTTAGTGGTCAAGCATCGCAAGAAGCTCATCTTCTTGCAAGCTAGTGAAGCTTCTTCCAGCCATGGCCACGGTCCCTGGTATGCAGGGCACTCCCTCAGAAGCGGCACTACAAGTCCAGATGAGTGCAGGCCTCCGAATCGCTTCTCAACACAGAGCTGCTTGGCGGTCTCAATCGGCCAGCCTGGGGCTCCCACGCGGCCTGGTTTGCCTGGTCCGGCCAACGCACCGGACTGCGCTTGGCCGGACTGCCGCTGGTTAACATGCCCACCAATCAATCTCTGGTAAGGAAGACGAGACGGAAGACCAAGGCTTGGGAGCCTGGATGAGAAAGTTGGGATAGATCCCAACGCACAAACCTTACGCGTCGGAGCAGCTTTCCCTGAGTGCATGCAACCGGGCGCGAGCCACCTTGTGACGAATCGCCTCGCTGGACAGGCCATTGAAGAAGGAGTTGGAGTTCTTCACTGCCCCATGGAGCTGATTTAACACCAGGGGCTTTATATCAGCTGAGAACCATGATGCTACCTTCATGTTGAAGGAACCCTGCACGGCAGTGGTCGGGCAAGACTTCTGCACCTCCCGCACCACTTCGTCTCGCCAGACAGGCACTCGCTCCACAACCGTCAAGAGGGCGAGGTGCAGGTCATGGAATTGCAGCTCCTTTGCCAGGTCTGCCCAGGGTTTCAGTAGTGCAAAAACAGAGGATGTGCCATGCCGCCGCTCCACCAGGCTCCGCGCCACAAGGCTTATTGCGGAGAACTTGACTAGGCGCTCAAAAGCATGAGAACACGAAAAGTACGTCGCCACTTTCTCGTAGACCACATCACGGTCTGCGGGCTCAGTGCAGTCACAGTCTGCAAGCCTAAAGGTACGGATGGCGTCCAGTAACAGTGGGAAGCTGCCTTCCCTCAGGTATGGATCCACACACAGGGTGATGTCGGTGATATCATGGAAACGCAAGAAGCAGGCCCACTCGTACACACACCATAGCCGGGTGAAGTAGTTCCAGGAGAGCTGCACAATCAGGCCGTCGCTGAACTGGATGAACTCCTCAATCAAGTGAACAGAGTACTCACGCAGCTGGGGATCATACTGCTGCGGGATGCAGCACTTGTCTACCCACAGATTGATCTCCCTCCACCTTGTGGAATCCCCCCAGGTGGCATATGCCATATCCTTTGCGGCGATACAGACCTCCGCCGCTTTTGTCTCCGCGTAGTCGCTGCTGGGGCCCATAACTTCCTCCCACCGCTCCGGCTTGGCCCAGCAGTGAGACACGAACAAGACTTGGTTGCTGCTCCGTTTCCCGCGAGTCCCCTCGAAAGCATCAACAGAGTGAGAGGCATAAAGGACCCCCAGCTTGCTGTGCAGGCTCCAAAACTCCCTAGCCTTCCTGAGCGCCTCAAAGTCTGTCCACTCCGCGGACACCATCGCCGCCGGCGCAGCTCGAAACAACGCCTGCGCCACAGCGGCACGCATGTCCGGGTACGATCCCACCGTCTTCACAAAGCTCGGCACGCTGGAGGGCGGCCTCAGGTCGAGAACCTCGAGCACCCGTTGCCGCTTGTCGTGAAAAACTCTTCGGATCTCCGGCGCCGGTTCTTGCACGGGAGAGCTCCTGGCGACCGGGAGCGGTGAAATTACCGCGTCCATCATCTTGCTGGAGCAGCAGGACGCCAGTACGCTGTGAATTAGTAAGGTCGGATAGCGTCTCGACGCCAAGCCGAGTCCCTTCTTAAGAGACATGGACCTGGGGTAAAACTTAGACGGTGAGCTAGAGCGCAGCCTCACAACTGCAGGGGCCTCGGAGCTGATTGCCGACTTGACGGTGCTCTCTCCGTTGTCTGTTTCAACGTCCTGGTCATCTGAATCCTGGTGATCGTTGCACACGATGTCGACGAGTTGTAGTCGCCATACGAGCCGTTGCCTATGAGTTGTTGGCGGCAACTTTCCCGCCTCTGCCCACTCCTTTGCGGGCCCGTCGAGTCCACGGGCGTGCGTCGCATTGTCAAGCTCCGTGAAGGTCAGATGCTGGCTGAACATCACCTCAGCCAACCGGCATAGTAGCCCACGTAGGAGCGGCGCCAGGACAGACCCGCGGACCGACGTGTAGCTGAGATATAACGTGGTCGGTCCCTGGCCATCAGTAGGGGCACCGTCGTGGCGAATCTCGATGTGTGGAAAGATGGCTGCCGGGATGTCGCGCTCAATGTTATGGTGCAACGCGTTAAGGTTGGAAAGTAGGTCGCGCAGCGTCGGTCCTATTGAATGAAGCAAACGAGAGAAGTTGCCCTGATCGTATACAAAATCGAAGAAGTGCGCCCCAAACAGCTCCAGCGCTGTATCTACGGGCACCGCCAGCACCTCGCAGGCCGTTGTTACTGCTGTCAGTGTAAGTTCGTCCTCCTGCTGCTCCAGTGCCAGAAACGCCGACTCATCCACCACCCCCGCTTTCTCCAGTATCTCCTGCCATCGCGCAGTTCCGAAGTTTTCGACCACGAACGACTTGAATACTACATGCACCAGGCCGTGCATCTGAATTGCGCTCGTCGCCAGCCGGTGGAACCAGCCCGGCCCTAAGAGCGAAACGTCTTCTGCTCGATCGCTGACCACGTGCGGCCTGGGTCTGCTGGCTTGGGAAGTTCGGGCTCCGCTGCCCACGCAGCTCCAAAGTCCAGCGACTCGGCTCAAGTCAGGATCTCCAACCGAAACATGATCCGGCGCGATGGAGGAATGGTGGCCAATTCGTGCAGGGCAAAACCGTGGAATCCACAAGAGGTTACCGAGCGTGCAGGTGGCAATTTGGCCCTACCAAGACATGTCTCATCGTGGACACCGGCCATGTACGGTACTCGTAGTGTACACGATTCACTGACTAGTGACTAGCCATACCTCCTGGCCATACGAGTACTCGTACGACGGTACGAGTACCTACCGATATAAGTCATAAGTTGGTAGCCCCAGATTATAATATTCGTCAGATCAGCCCCCGTTGGCCGTTGCACATTCGGCATTCGCTTGATGTAATATCTGATATCCTGTAGGTAGGGTAGCTACCGTACGCTAGATACTACTACCAACTAACTACTAAGTACTTCCTCTAAGAGGCATACATGTACAAGTTACAACGAGTACAAGCATGCCAATTGCCAACAGTACGTTGTTTTACGGTACGCGTACGTTCATATCTGTCTGCATGGAGCATGACGACGCACGTGCCCTAAATCGATCTAAAAACGTACTCGGTACTGGTACTACACTCGTACGAGTACTCGTACTCGTCAGTAGGTAGGGTACTGTAGTAGGGTCTGTTTTCACCCCCGGGAGAAGGGCGGGGGAAATCGTAGTAGGGTAGTTGTGTAATTTGTTACAAACAAACAGACAAACAAACAAACAAACAAACAAACAAACAAACAAACAAACCAAGGACCCGAATCATGCATTGATGCATCGCAGATTGTTGATGCATCAGCGAAATAGTAGTAGATCAGTGCACCAACAATACGTCCCCTCAAAGATTGGTGCACCAACAATGCCTCCCCTCAAAGATTGGTGCACCAACAATACCTCCCCTCAAAGATTGGTGCACCAACAATACCTCCCCTCAAAGATTGGTGCACCAACAATACCTCCCCTCAAAGATTGGTGCACCAACAATACCTCCCCTGAAAGATCGGTGCACCGACAATACGGGGGCTCGTAGATCGGTGCATCAACAATACCGGAACCCGTAGATTGGTGCACCAACAATACCGGGCCCCGTACGTAGATCGGTGCACCAACAGCCTTTATACTCGTAATCTTACGTAATAGTAGGAACATTGGAACTGATCTATGATGCACCAATCCAAAATGCGTAGATCGGTGCACCAACAACTCCCAACCATAAAGATTGGTGCACCAACAATACGTCCCCTCAAAGATTGGTGCACCAACAATGCCTCCCCTCAAAGATTGGTGCACCAACAATACGTCCCCTCAAAGATTGGTGCACCAACAATACCTCCCCTCAAAGATCGGTGCACCAACAATACCTCCCCTAAAAGATTGGTGCACCAACAATACCTCCCCTCAAAGATTGGTGCACCAACAATACCTCCCCTTAAAGATTGGTGCACCAACAATACCAACCCTCAAAGATCAAGAGATCAATCTAAGGGCTTCCCTTAATGATTCGGGTCCTTGAAACAAACAAACAAACAAACAAAAAAACAAACAAAAAAAAACAAACAAACAAACAAACAAACAAACAAACATACATACAAACATACATACATACATACATACATACAAACAAACAAACATACAAACAAACATACAAACAAACATACAAACAAACATACAAACAAACAAACAAACAAACATACAAACATACAAACAAACATACATACATACATACATACAAACAAACATACATACATACATACAAACAAACATACAAACAAACATACAAACATACATACATACATACATACATACAAACATACAAATAAATAAACAAACAAACAATACATACATACATACATACATACAAACAAACATACATACATACAAACAAACAAACAAACAAACAAACAAACATACAAACAAACAAACAAACATACAAACTGACACACCTTCACTTTTATATTATAAGGATGTACGAATTAGCTAGTACGACCCTCCGTGTGCCACCGCAATCCGGCCTAGGTAGGTGAACGAAAAACCCGTGCCCCACTCTTTCCAGCCGAGATTCGAGTCCGGCTTGAAGACCAAGCTCCGGTGAGCGGAGACTGGCCCTGGGTGTAGGCACCTAATCACGACTGGATCCCAGTGTCAGTGAGTCAACGGCTACCAAATATCAAGGGTACTGTTGGGAGGTGGACCCACTATAAAAAGACGTCTAGCCGTCTATGTCGTGTCCCGGGGCTTACCAAGGATCAAGGTAAACCCTACCCGTGAGGGCATCGGCACTCGGCCTAACGTTCTAGCTGAAATGCAGTGAGACGGAGCTAGTCCCTAGTTCTTGCGTAATTTTTAACACAACCATCTTGTTGTCGTGCCAGTCAATTATTGTCGGTCTTTACACCCATCCTTTCACGGAGATCAATCCCGGACGATGGGTCCACAGAAGTGAGAATCTCGGCCGGGCCGGATACATGGATGATCGACTAGTCTACTCTCGGCCGGGCCGGATACATGGATGATCGACTAGTCTACCCGGCATACTTCCGGAATCGTTTTGGTTCAAGGGCACCGCGGACAACATGTTCACCACCCGGACAGCTCTAGGTTAAATTAGCCTGGAACTGTCCTGGGATGGTGTGACGGCTGGCGGGGGCTGTCGGTATGTGTCCGACGATGTCCGATGATGGTCGCCGCTGCCTAGGTGACATAGGCGTGCAGGACACTAAACTGTCTTTCGAAATCTGCCCGCTGCCCCTAGGCGGCTTAGGGCACGGCGGCCATCATCGGACATCGTCGGACACATGCCGACGGCCACAGCCATATTCCGTCACACCATCTCAGGACAGGTTCAGGCTTTGACCTCGAGCTGTCCTGGTGGTTGAACAGGCTGTCCGCGGTGCCCGCGGCGGGAGCCGCGGAGCCGCGGTTTCACGGTGTTTACGGCTGCCGGGCGGCAGCCGTGTGTCCCACAAATTCTGTACTTAACACCGTGCGCGAAATTGGGAATGTCCTCTATAGAGGGGTCGTCATCGAAAGGCCCCTACTATTATTATTGGTGTACGATGGTTTATTATTTGACATTATCAATGTGGCACCAATCGTGACGAGTCATGTCAGCATTAACTATTAAGAGGTGCGAGTACCGCAGGGTGCCCGGGGGTGTTTAAAAAAAAAAGAGGTACTAGTACGAGTACCGTAGGAGGAGCGGATTTCTGGAGGACCAGGGTCGAGGCACTGCACCATACAAGTTATTACAAGGTACCTACCTAGCTAGGTACCTGCCGTGGGTCGGCTGGGTTGGTAAGGAC
>NW_027451867.1:15000-38970 GCF_964194025.1 Convolutriloba macropyga
TCTGGTGGTTGCCAGGCATTTTAGCATTTATCAGGCGTAAGAACGAAACTCTACAGATTGTGGGCAATATAGGCGATAGCCTTGATGTCCCTCGTGTAACTCTGGTGGTTGCCAGGCATTTTACTACTTCTAACTCTCCATATTGTACCTCTCACGCATTGCAAGACAATCTCCCCCCCCCCCCCCCCCCCCCTTTTCTGCTGCGACCCGACACACGCTCAAACTTCCCCTGCCGCGCGGATTGTCTTGTATTCTCACTGACAGGGACATCCTTACCCACCTGATCCTCCTGGAACGGAGAGCCCTTATTCCAATGGAAGAAATAGAATGTGACCAGACTATGAGCCAGGTGCGTGTAAGTCCAGGCCAGTCCAGTGTCGATGGTGCACGCCACACAGTAGGTGAGGAAGATCAGAGTAAGGTAAAACGTCCAGGCCCCAGAGTCGCTCAACCAGGTCGTGTTCTTGTTAAGCAGCACCACGGACTCGGCGCGACTGAGCTTATCGGCAGTCATAGGTGCCATCCTCGCCCCAGCTTGCAGGTGCTGTGGCCCTACTATGCGGCGAGGACCTGTTCCGTGATGAGTGCGCTGTCGGAGATGAAGCCTCAACGCCTCGGGCAGGTTGCGGTGTGCCGTACCAATGTAGTTGGAACTGTACCGCAGAATGTGTCTTGCTGCACACCTGTACCTACTGGTACCCACCAGGCTCAGGCCGTTCAGGACAGGAGATTAGATGCTATCAATGCGGATGGGGGGTTGATAGCTTTCTCTAATGAGAGGATAGATAGGTGCCTGGGTTGTATCGCCAGCTGGTTGTAAGCCCGGCCAGTGAACTTCGGCGCGCTTCAGCCTTCAGGTGGCTCACCCGGCCTGCAGCAGCGACCGCAGGCCGCAGCAGCTCATCTTCCGGTTACTGTAGGGTAGGTACAATACTGGGTACCCTAGCTAGGTGGGCCTAGGTAGTACTCGTAGGTACCAGTACGGTACTAGCTCTGGGTACACGTCGGTATGGGGTACCTGGCGACTACAGTACCGACTATTGCTATTCCTTACTTGAGGGTAGGCTATTCCTTACTTGAGGTTGAGGGTAGGGTACCTACCTACCTACGCACCTTCCGATGCCGTGCACTTCTAAAGCACCATCCGCAGCCTACCTAGAGCTACTGTAGCGCTCACACAACTGCAAGTTGCCCGAGTGATAGTGCATTATTATTATTCTCAAGGTACCCTACCCTACCTACTAGGGTACAGCCAACGTCGAGCCAAAGATGGTTTCGTACTAGCTAGTGTCGCCACTAGTACGTACTGTCGCTAGTACCGCTCAATGCATTGGCCTTTGGCAACAAATTATGATTTATGGGAAGATTTCAGGGGATGCAAACTTTTGTGGAGAAGTGTAAAAGTACTGTGGTACAGTAGGTACACTCACCGTCTCCATGGGGGGTGAAAAACTTTAGTACTCGTACTCGTACAGTAGGTAGCACCTCCTCCTCTCTCTCTATAGAGTGGATCCACAATAACTCAGTTCGTACGAAATCTACTGTCGTAGTCAAAATCCTACAAAATGAGCGGGCAATCAATGTTCCGCCCGGTGGGCCTATCGCCTGCAGTTTTCAGCGCTCCCCGGTCAACTGGTTAGTCATCGTATCGCAACGCGGGCCAGCGTGTAGCTCGGTAGAAAGGCTTCGTCTGGCTTTAATGTCACCCACGAACCTGTTCATCTAATATGATACCAGATCGTCCGAAGGACGCGGCCGCCCGCCCTGAAGCGAAGTGGTTTGCCGTGCGGCTTTGTTGCTGCACGCACCTGAACTAGGGTGGTGGTTGCAACAACTCGAACAGACAGAGCCATGGACAGGCAGAGTTACCAAGAGACAGACAGATAAACAAGCCGATAGACAGAAATGCATCAAACAGGCAGACGGACGGTTTGACAGCCAGCTCGACGCGGAGCTATGGATAGAGTCAAAGATAGATAGATGGAAAGGCAGCTAGGTAGCCGAACGGGCAGACAGACTGCAAGACAAACTGAGAGGCAACTAGACAAGCAAGGAGGCAGAGAAAGCAAATTGCAAGACAGACTGAAAGACAAATAGACAGACAGGCAAGCAGGCATGCCCGCAGACCGAGCGACCGGCAGATAAACAAGCAAGATAGATGAACAAGCACTAGGCAGTCAGAGAGAAAGGCAGGCAGACAGACCGAAGACAGGCACGCAAGCAGGCCGGCGCCGGACACACAGTTCGAGACATAGTTAGACACGGAGCTATAAGTAGATAGATAGGCAGGCTGAGAAACAGGTGGACCAAAAGATGAATTGCAAGACAGACAGGCAAGCACGCAGGTAGGCAGGCCCACAGACCGAGCGACTGACAGACAGGTAGACCAACCGACACACAGGCAGAGCAGGCAGACCGTGAGACCCACAGATTGAGAAACAGGCAGGCAGACAGACGGACAGTTTGACAGGCAGTTCACGTGGAGCTACAGTTAGATAGACAGATGTCCAGGCAGGTAGACACAGAGGCAGGTAGACAGAGAGAGGGCAGGCAGGTACGCCAGGTACGTAATGGATAGACAGACAGATGAGCCGGGCAGGCAGGCAGGTAGGAACCCGGCCAGCCAGCCAGACGGACAAGCAGGCAGTCAGATAGACAGACAGGCATGCAGGTAGGCAGGGACCCGACCAGACAGGCTACCAGGCCGAGAGACCGAAGGACAAACAAGCCGGCACATAGAGAGACAGGCAGGTAGCCAGATAGGGACCCGGCCAGACAGCAAGTCAGGCAGGCGAGCAGGGAGACAGATGGGCGGACAGGCAGACAGACAAGCAGGCAGGAACATAGATAGATAGATAGATAGATAGATAGAGAGAGAGAGAGGCAGGCAGGCAGAAACCCGGCCAGAGAGCCAGACAGGCCACCATGCAGAGAGACGGGGCCGGCAGGCAGGCAGATAAAGAGATAGGCAGACAGGAAGCAGGCGGGTAGGTAGATAGATAGAGAGACAGACAGACGAATAGGGAGGCAGCCGGGTAGGAATCCGGCCAGACAGCCAGCAAGTCAGACAGACACACGGAAGGACTGGCCGATAAGCATGCTGGCACATAGAGATACAGGCAGCCAGACAGGCCCGGCCAGACAGGCAGAGAGGCCACCAGCCAGAGAGACCAAAGGACAGAGAAGCCGACAGGCAGATAGAGAGTCGGGCAGGCAGGCAGGCAAGTAGCCAGATAGGTCCCCCGCCAGACAGCCAGGCAGGCAGGCGAGCACGGAGATAGACGGACCGACAGGCAGGCAGACAAGCAAGCAGGTTGGCAGGAAGATAGAGAGACAGACAGGCAGGACAGCATGCAGAGAGACGGGCCGACAGAGAAGCAGTCAGGCGGTTAGAGAGACAGACAAGCAGGGAGGCAGGCAGGCGGTAGGTAGGTAAATGGAGAGACAGACGAGCAGGCAGGCAGCTAGGTAGGAACCCGGCCAGCCAGGCAGCGAGCTGGACGGGTGAGAAGGAAGATTGACAGACAGCCATACGGCCCGACAGACAGATAGGCAACCAGGCAGACAGACGGACGCATAGACCGGCTGGCACATAGGTAGACATACAGGGAGGGAGGGACCCGGCAAGACAGCCAGACAGACAGAAAGGCAGGCAGACAGAAAGAGACTGATGGACAGATAGACAGATGAGCAAGCAAGCAGGCAGGCAGGCAGGACGGCAGACAGACAGACGGACGGACGGACGGAAAAGCAGCCAGCCAGCCAGCCAGGTAGGAACCCGGCCATACAACCAGCCAGCAAGACAGGCGTGCAGGCAGACAGATGGGCGGACAGTTCGATGTTGAGATCGGCAGCCCATTGCGGACGGTCTATGGGACAACCGTGCTTGGGTCTTCAGTTTTTGCAGCTGGCTGTAGAGATGGTCCGCTGACTGCTTCATAGCGATGACCGAAATATAGGGAGCTTGTTGTGTGCAGAGCTAGGAAGAGAGACAGAGAAAGCTAGAGATGCAGAGACAGAGAGAGCGGCACAGAGAGATAGAGATAGAGATAGAGATAGAGATAGATAGATAGATAGATAGAGAGAGAGAGAGAGAGAGAGAGAGAGAGAGAGAGAGACTGAACAGAGGTGGAGAGACAAAGACAGAAACACAGAGTCAGCTCGAGGGCAGAGAGAGACAGAAAGACAAAGAGAGATGTAGAGATAGACAAAGTAAACACACACACACACACACACACACACACACATGAGAGAGGAGTGGGGGGAGGGGGCAGAGAGAGGCGGATGGGGACGGGGCACAAAGACAGAGAAAGCTAGAGAGTCAGAGTCAGACATAGACAGGCCCATTGTCTCTGTCAGAGAGAGAGAGAGAGAGAGAGAGAGACACACACGAAGAGACAGAGAGAGGTGTAAGTCACACACACACACACACACACACACACACACACAGCTTATCGAGAGAAGGGAGCATCACTCAAACCAAACCAGCTATGATGTACCTTTTTGCACGGCCGTCGGATTGTATATCCCCAGAGTGATCCAATGCATACGATGTTGGCCGCTCCATAGACGATGAAGTCTGAGTCAACAGTGGCGACACCCTGACCCAAAGACTCCCTGCACCGTAGCGCGAGCAGTGCATCAGCCACATACAATGCCACAAAGTAGGGGAAGTCATATTGTCAAAGGAGACGAGTCACTGCCTCCACTACCGCCCAACCTAGAGCAAAGGCAGCCTACAAGACTTTAGGGTCTGGACCCAACTGCAACTTTCCAACCGCTGTGGCCCTGCGTACCTGGCGGATCTGGTCTGCTTGGCTGGAGTAGAGGCTCCGACGAAGACAAACACACTCCGTGAGACTGGGTTGTCAATGCTTGCAGCAGGAACTGCGGTGCGAGGAGCTGGTGGTTGTTTCAACGAGGATGCTCTGGGTAAACCGTAGGGTAGCTGGTGCAGCCAACCATGGCCGTCAACCTCTAGCGTTGTACCCGCCCTGCTGCATGCAAATTCTCGTAGCTCGCTGATAAGTAGTGGAACGATAATCTGATAACTAACGCGGGATTCGACCCATGGCAATGACATCCCAAACTGGACTGGTCGCGACTCGCGACGCGTTCCTTGGAACATCGGACGTGAGATTTCCGAGAGTCATGACTTTCCAGTCAGCGAAATCGCGAGCGGGCAACATTGATTGCCCGCTCATTTTGTACGATTCTGACTACGATAGTCGATTTCGTACGAACCGTGTTATTGTGGATCCACTCTGGTGCCGTTAATCGTATCGTTGACCGCCATATACACTCATACTACAAAAGTTTTGTCACGTTAGGTACACGCACATGCCGTAGTCTATGGCAACACCCACATCCAACATATGCGTCATAGCTGTAGCATGATGGATGGAAAGTGTTAATGATATCCTTGTTGTTTATGACCATTTTGGGTCTCCATTGCTGCCATGGGGTGATCTGTGCAGTTCCATTTGCATGTCGTGGGGATGACAGCTAGCCCTGGAAATCAACCGTGGTGGGTTGCAACCATGATGGGCACAGAAGATGGGGCTTCAACCACCCAAGGATGCCTATGAGGGTTGCATAAATGTGAAATGGCACAAGTTAAGCTAGGAATTACCTGGGATGGGCGTGTAGGGAGGGCGTGGGACCCAATGTAAGGCATTGCTGACAGCTGTCTGTGGACAGGGCTAACTGTCCGTAGACTCTTGTTCACTGTTTTGGCCATAACTTTTTCATATGATATCGGATTGAGGAGATTTTTTGCTCACCAGAAAGCGGACGATGAGATCTAGATGCTTAATTTTCAACTTCAATGAAATTCGCATAGATGACGACACAGTACATTAACAGAACATTTCCAATTCGGGTCAAAAATTGTCCAAAAAAAAGTGTCCATTCAGGCTCAGAAATGGCCTCCAAAGATCAGCTACCCCTATTTAGCCATGGAATGCACCCAGATTCAGGCAAATGTGACCTCATGCACCGACATGTGAATGGGAAGGCCCCCCTCAATGGCCTGGTCACCCCAGAGTTGTGGGCCATACCTGCCCCCTAATTTCCAACACAGGAAGCCAGGGGCATGGCCATGTGTTGTGCCTCCCTGTGCACCATGCTCCCCTTGTAGCTAGACCAAGTTGCCCCCAAGTCCACATCATTGACACACAATGTGCGTGTCAAGATACCATTCGCACCCCTTGTCATTGTCATGTATGGCCCTCATGCAAAAATGTAAAACAGATCGCTGCTCATGATGCTTGCAGCCATGGGGCATAACTTTTCAGGCATGGCTTGCAGCCATGGGAGACATTCTCCTGTCAAGGAGGGATGGGGCTGAATGAAGACACTTACATGTACAAGCATGCCGGAAATTTCATCGTGATACCCTCATATGCCTAGTATCAAGCATGCATTAAAATTGCTCCTGCAATCAATAGGTAGGGAAAAACCAACGCTCTAGCAAATCTGCACACATGATTTCAACACTGGCTTGCCCCCCCTTAACTTGGTCTGATGCACCCAAAAACGGAAGCCAAGAGTTCCATTATATGTAAACAAGCTGACAATGGCCAAAAACAATGGAACAATGGGGGGCTTGGTACTCATCTGCTCCCACATTCTGTTGACAAAACTTTTGTAGTATGAGTGTGATTAACAGTTTTATATCCACACGAATCACCAATTGCTACCTGAAACAAAGGTAACTGCCTATTCAAGGCTAGTAATCAGTGGAGCGACCCTTGGCTGCAATGCATGCTCTAAATACGTTGATCGAGCGACATTGGGCTTCTCCCGCCAGTTTCCTCGCCCTACCATAACGATTCTTGTCACCCAAATTGACAGTTTTCTCGTTTTGCAGCAGGGTGCTGACAGTCCTGGGGTGGTAACCGAGCGCCATGGCCGCCTCTTGGGTGCTTCTCAAGTGTTTAACTAGTGTGAAAATGGCAAATCGCCTCTCGTTTCTCGATGTATTGGTTGTCATGGTACTCTTCATTGGCTGCAGCACCGAAAAAATAGCAAAATCAGTTCATACCACAGGTGGCTGAAAATCAAGTATCTCAAGACTCTTGTTGCGGCTCCCAAAAGCGTAGTCGACAACTTGTGCCGCGTAGATGATGCAGATTATGCCCTTAGAACCCTTGCTTAGGTCATTATACCCTTGCAACAAGCCTAAAAACTGCACTTTACACACTCATACTACAAAAGTTTTGTCACGTTAGGTACACGCACATGCCGTAGTCTATGGCAACACCCACATCCAACATATGCGTCATAGCTGTAGCATGATGGATGGAAAGTGTTAATGATATCCTTGTTGTTTATGACCATTTTGGGTCTCCATTGCTGCCATGGGGTGATCTGTGCAGTTCCATTTGCATGTCGTGGGGATGACAGCTAGCCCTGGAAATCAACCGTGGTGGGTTGCAACCATGATGGGCACAGAAGATGGGGCTTCAACCACCCAAGGATGCCTATGAGGGTTGCATAAATGTGAAATGGCACAAGTTAAGCTAGGAATTACCTGGGATGGGCGTGTAGGGAGGGCGTGGGACCCAATGTAAGGCATTGCTGACAGCTGTCTGTGGACAGGGCTAACTGTCCGTAGACTCTTGTTCACTGTTTTGGCCATAACTTTTTCATATGATATCGGATTGAGGAGATTTTTTGCTCACCAGAAAGCGGACGATGAGATCTAGATGCTTAATTTTCAACTTCAATGAAATTCGCATAGATGACGACACAGTACATTAACAGAACATTTCCAATTCGGGTCAAAAATTGTCCAAAAAAAAGTGTCCATTCAGGCTCAGAAATGGCCTCCAAAGATCAGCTACCCCTATTTAGCCATGGAATGCACCCAGATTCAGGCAAATGTGACCTCATGCACCGACATGTGAATGGGAAGGCCCCCCTCAATGGCCTGGTCACCCCAGAGTTGTGGGCCATACCTGCCCCCTAATTTCCAACACAGGAAGCCAGGGGCATGGCCATGTGTTGTGCCTCCCTGTGCACCATGCTCCCCTTGTAGCTAGACCAAGTTGCCCCCAAGTCCACATCATTGACACACAATGTGCGTGTCAAGATACCATTCGCACCCCTTGTCATTGTCATGTATGGCCCTCATGCAAAAATGTAAAACAGATCGCTGCTCATGATGCTTGCAGCCATGGGGCATAACTTTTCAGGCATGGCTTGCAGCCATGGGAGACATTCTCCTGTCAAGGAGGGATGGGGCTGAATGAAGACACTTACATGTACAAGCATGCCGGAAATTTCATCGTGATACCCTCATATGCCTAGTATCAAGCATGCATTAAAATTGCTCCTGCAATCAATAGGTAGGGAAAAACCAACGCTCTAGCAAATCTGCACACATGATTTCAACACTGGCTTGCCCCCCCTTAACTTGGTCTGATGCACCCAAAAACGGAAGCCAAGAGTTCCATTATATGTAAACAAGCTGACAATGGCCAAAAACAATGGAACAATGGGGGGCTTGGTACTCATCTGCTCCCACATTCTGTTGACAAAACTTTTGTAGTATGAGTGTAGGTACCTACCGTATAACCATGTCTCTTATTAGGATTTCGGAACATGTCCATGACTAGGTCCCCGCTCCCTACCCTCCCAACTCCTATTATCCCGAGCCCCGGCACCGGAGCCTCGCATCGAAACCAGGAGTTGCCCCGCCCGGTAAAAGTAAAGGGTACCCTACCCAACTTATTAGTTATCAGAAGCAGCGGATGTTGAGTTGAGTTGGGACGCCAGGCGCCACTGCCCAGTATCCTCGTATACTCTAATATCGCACTCGAATATTATTATGGATAGATGGCAATCCATTCATCACACCATGAAGAAAACTGAAAAATGCACGTTGTCACTGTACGTGCCAAAAGCTAGGATGTTGCTCCTAGGACAGGCACAGGTTGACATAGCCTGCTGGAACAATGAAATCGTGGGATTTGGGACAGGCAAAACCTACTTGAGTACGGATTTTTCCTGGGATATGGAAAGGTGAAAATGGACAGGTGAAGCCTGGAGGGCTCCCCTCTGTACCCTGCCTGGAGATTCCTCTCAGAACCAAATCTCAATCATCCCCGGCTATGGGTCCCGGCCAAACTCATGTATCTCAACCACCCTCACTCTATGTCATCCAGTCAGGCACTCCTTAGCCTGGAAACCTCGACCGTGAACCTCTTATCTTGTCAGGCCCAAGCCGGACAGCCGTCTGGACAGCAGTCCGGCATACAGGCCTGGTCGGCGGCGGCAGCCACATGCAGCAGTGAGCATGAGCGGCAATATCAGGTCTCCATGCCAAGGTCACAGAAGAACCGAAGGTGAATATTAAAAAATCGATGCAATTCGTTCTGGACGTACACCCCCCCCCCCCCCCCCCCCCCTCCAAAAAGATGCTAAATCTCTCATCAGATGAACCCTAGCTACCCGCACATGGTGCAAGTTGTGGCAAGTTGAAATCATGCAAATTTCGCTAGTTGTTGTAGTTTACATGAACTTAGGGTGATCGGGAATTGCCCTATCCACCCCACTACCTAGAACCAAACACCACACATTGTGCCCTGTCTGACCTCTCAGACTCGAAATCGCCTGGTCCACGGGGTTGTGTTTTGCTTGATTAACAAACCTCAATGGGTATAGTGGACGGACAACAGTACTTTTCAGGCTCAATCTCGAACAGATGATTATCGGTCATCATCTCAAGGTGGGTCTGCATGATCGGTGGCGCTCGCTTAGCCTTGTTGGGACTGGACCTGCAGTTGAACCAGTAGTTGCTCGTGTCATCGCCGCGCTGACCCCTGACCACCTGCATCGCCAGTGTCTGTGTGCTCATGCTGTGGCCAATGAATGGGTTCCCTTTGGTGGCTTCTACAGACACGAAGAAATTCGCGGCAGACTGCTGGGTGAAAGTAAGGCCCAAGGAAGTGAGCCTGCTTTCGCTGAAGCAGGGCAGTCTCATGGGAGTGGTGACCACCCAGTCATCAGGCCATGGCTCCCAAGGGTCTGAGGTCCGCCCATATGCCTCCACGCTCTGAGGAGAGTTGAGGTTGTTCTCAGCAAACAGCATGAGAGCCCGTTTGTATTTGCTGCTGATCTCATCGACTGCGATCACTCTGTTCACAATCTTTTCGGGCTCCACGAAACACTGCGATGCTGTTCGCCTGAAGATTACGCGCTGTCTTTTTACTTCACAATGAGCCTTCCACTCGTCCTCAATTCGCATGTGAACGGTGACAAAGCTGTCTGATCCAAGAGCAGTGTGAATGTCCTGGAGACACGGCGTCACAATTGTGCCGCGCATCTGCTCCGTAGGGGCCAACCCCATGTACAGCAGGGCCAGGAACCTCCCCCCCTTTTCTCTTCTGGCTAGCTCGGAAACACCCGACGGAGTAACTGGCTTTGAGTAACGAGTGTTGTAGGAGTGCCTTTTTCCTACTACAACGCTGCCGTCAGCAAGCATGCGTTCCAGATTGGGCTGGTCGGTCACCAAGCAGCCCTCGTACTTCCACATGACCTGTTGCAGCGTACTCATGTCGAAGACCTGCAGGTGACCAGCAGAGAGGGGAGGGGACGAAAGATTCAGTCCGAAATAGCAGCAAGGCGAGCGGCAGACAGAGAGAGAGAGAGAGGGAGAGAGAGAGAGAGAGACAGAGAGAGACAGAGACAGAGAGAGAGAGAGAGAGACAGAGACAGAGACAGAGACAGAGAGACAGAGAGAATTTGCGTTGGAAGAGCTGGGAGAAGGAGAGTGATCAGACGTAGTGGATGGCTGGGGCGTGTGCACGGCCTGCCATTTGTAGCAGGATCGCACTTGAGACAGGACACGTGCACGAGGAGCAAAGGGTTGGGGTTGGCAAGGGGAGGGGGAAAGGGAAGCAGATTGGAATGTGACTCCCGAAACAGACGCAGAGGGCCCAGCAAGGCCAGTTGCGATTTGTCAGCCTGCTCCAATGCAGAGGAAGAGCGGCCCGTCAGGCTTCGCCCATAAAGTCCCTATTTCCTCGCCCGTCTGCCTGGTCGCTGAAATCTCACATCGCATACTCATACTGGGCGGCCTCCTCACCTCGCTGTAATGATGCTGTGCTGAGGCGTTGCTCCTGCTGTGGATGTCTCGTGCAATCCTTGGCAGCACGACGGCAAGATTTAGGCGACGCTTTCCCCTCGGATCAAATTTGTCTCTGCTATACTTGTTGCATCCGACTCTCAAAGCGTACACCAGACCCCATAGTATGTTGTTCAGGCCAGCGTAAGCGATGGTAACGCTGAAGTCCAGAGTTGCCCTCAGCCTCATAGGTCTCTCTGGGGTCGGAAAGGGTGGATAGTACTTGGTGTACTCTTGCTGCGGGATCGCCGACGGCGAGTTGTACTCGGCTGCGCCAGCAGCAGTGCTGATGAAAGCCACCGCCTGCAGCAGGATTAACAAAGACCGCCAGCCCATCTCGAACCAGCCGAATATGCCGCGTTCCTCAGAGGAGGCCGCAGAGTCAATCGCCCTTTCGAACTAACTAGCTTAGCGGCTGCTCCGAGCGTCTACCCAGCCTCTGCTGCGAACAGATTGACTTCGAGCGCGATTTTGAGGGAGGGTGAAGCGCACGTATCACGGGAGTCCAGCTTCGACATAATCATCCATAAGTGTCCACAGAAAGATTCTTGCCGGGTACACCTGCGAGTGCGCTGCACACACTGGACATCTGAATGAGATGCACACATTCCGCGTTTCACACATGATGTCCGAGAGGCGATTCGGGCAAGACGGCGATTCGTAGTACCGACGCACGTGCGTGACACATCAATCGCCGCTAGAGACCGCCGGTGTCCGCGGATCTCAAGAGATACGTACCGGATACGCGAGCTGTACACTCCTGTACAACCTCTGGTGGTAGTGTACTGTGTACCACGGTTTACGGATATATCATAATATGTTTTAGTACGAGTACGTAGTAGTTTTTTAGTACGAGTAGCATATTATATGTTGTAGTGGTAGTACTAGCTAGTAGTAGTAGCGATATTACATCCATTAGATATTTTCATTACGTGTATCCTCCTGCTTGTATGGGTTTTCGACATGGGGAGGGGGTTTTCGACCCACCTCCCGCGGGGGTGAAAAAATGGTACATGGTTTCTTTTCACCCCCGGGAGATAGAGAGAGAGAGAGAGAGAGAGAGAGATCACTTACACCTACTATAGGTCAATTTTTAGGACATCAAAGACCAAGTCCCACATATAACCCCCCCCCCCCCCCCCGCGGGAGATATATATAAAATATATAAAATTTATTATAGCCTCTCTCTCTCTCTCTCTCTCTCTCTCTATTATATAAATTGTTACTAGCTAGTAGTACATCCAGTATGTATGTATTACTGTTTGCAGGTGTCGGCGGGGGGAGGCTTGGCTCCCGTGCTTAGTGGTGAAGAGGGGTGGGCATCGCCGCCTCACTGCTGTTCTCCTCAAAAGGATATGCCCGCTGTATCCTGGGACATTAGGGGCTCTGTTTATTATCCATCCAGATCCATCCATAATACATTATATACGTAGTGTATTTATCCATCCCATGGCCGGTGTAAAACTGATCTTATAATATTATATAGATCTATCCATGGGATGCCACATCATACGTACCATAATATTGGAAACTGCCGGAATTTTCGGAAAAATATACTTTGCTATAATAATCCGTAATAATCCCAGAATAATCCTATTCGCCGAGGCCGCGGTTGACCTGGGCTGGGCTGCTGCATGCTTTCACCCACGTTAACCCGGGATAACATGCGAAGACCCGTGTTAAAACATAGGTATTTCCTCATGACCCATGTTTTAATAACAGAACACAGGCCGTACGGACCTTGACCCATTATAACACGGGTCATGCGCAATAACCCGTGCATATTAACACGGGTTATCTCAGAATGACCCATGTTGACATGGGCCATCCAGATGAGGCCCGTGTTAAAACATGGGGTACCCTGTGTTAACACGGGTCATTTTCAACTGGGGTGTAGTAACATACGGTATATTTTTTTAATATCTTGTCATGGCGTAGGCGTACGCCAGCGTACGTACGTATATCTAATTTTAGGCTGTCGAGCTGTCATGTCGTACTACGTACCACTTGACAGGGCAGCAGTACTACTGTTTTCATGTTTCCTTATCCTTGTTTTGATCCTTACTTAGTGGCGTCACACAGAGCGGACACTCGCTTTGTTGTGATCGCTCGACTCGAATCTCTACCGTACGTCTTTTTCAGGTACTCGTAAACCGTTACGTACAGTCAGTACGTACGACCAGTTTCCGTGTAACTTTTCTGTTGTTTTCGTACTTTCCGTGCTGTTTTCGGACCCGTGCAGCAGCCGAAAGCCATTCCGCGGCTTTCCGCGCCAGCGGACCCCCAGAAACCGCAGTTTTCACGTTCGACCAGCCCCTAGGCTCGCACAAAGTGTGCAGCTTAACATTTCGTTGTCGACTATCGTTTTAGATCGCGATTCCGCCCATCGACGACCCTAATTTGATCCTGGTTGGGTGACAGGGAACAGCATTGCAAAACTTGAGCAGATCTGCCTAGAGCGAACTTCAACCTGGAGTTAGAACAACAAAGTCATTCTTTTTTGTACGATTCGAACGTTTCTAGACCCTTTGGAACGATTAGATCACCTCACTTTACTTGAAAACATCGATCACAACAAAGGTTCATAAGGGTTTAGTGGCAAAAGTGCCAGTTCGACCTTTTCTCAGTTGAGAAGCTGGTGGCTTGTGGCCACGAGTGCCAGTTCACCAGTTAGGGACGTAGAAACCGTGGACTTTGCGGGAGCCCGTGAATTTGCGGGACCGACGTGGACTTCTCGGGACTCCTTTGGAGAGGGCCAAGACAACAGTGCATTGACTTATCTTGGTCCTGGAGCAGCGAGAAGAAGTGACAGATCACAGTGCGTTGTCATCCAGATAACTTTCGGGACGGTTAGTGGTGCCGGTTGGGGCGCCCTGCCGTTCAGTTAGTTACGGGCACTCTCCAGTAGCAGTGCCGGTTGGGGCCTCTCTGGAGTTTGTCTCTGTCTGGACCAGCAATCTGGCTGTTGCAAGGCAGTATCACGGGATAAGTGGTACACTGCCGCAGACACCAGGCCATCCACTTGGCCGTCTGTCGAAGACTTCAAGCTGAAGACCATACGAGCTAGGTGGGAGCTTGCACACTCTCCCCAACGGGCAGCTACGAGTCAGCCACAGGGACAGCCCCACAGCTGCAGAGGCGAGGCTACACAGCTACACAGCTACAGCGCAGCTACACAGCTACACAGCTACAGCGCAGCTACACAGCTATACAGCTATACAGCCGCACAGCCCCAGCTAGGCACACCCGGCGTTGAGACAGCTCGTCAGCTCTAGGACGAACACAGTTCCCCCAGCTCACAGCGACAGTTTTGTTGCAGTATTTTCAGACCACTGTGGCCAGCACGTGGACGTACTTGTCCAGCTGACAGATTGGGCCAGCAGAGACCAGCCACCGTACCGTGTTCAGCCTGCTGCAGATTGCATCCGCACTGCACAGCACCGCATCAGCACGAGCATTCGTGGACGTCCTGGGACTAGCTTCTGGGGGCGGGGATTGCCTCCCGTTCCCGGGGGCAGCCAGGTGGAGCGCCTGGGGACATACAGCGCGCAACCCAAAACATAACCACTCAACAGTCGGGTCCCTGCTCACAACTCGCCCGAGGGCATCAGGCCGACGGGTCTCCGTGGGGTGAACAGCACCCCTGGGTTGTGGAGTGTGCGGGGCTAGTGGTATTGGGGGGCGGACCGGTCACTGTCCTGGTCAGCGTTTCTACACCTGTCAGCATTTCTGTTTCCTGAGGCTGCGCCACCGGTCGATCCACCTGCGCCACCTGTGCCACCCCAAGGTCACCACATCCCACCGGACCAGATCAGTCCTGGACAGCCAAGCTGTAAGCGGACCCACACCACAGTCACCCAGTCCACCGACCAGAAACCATTGAGAGCCCCGGCGAGGAGTCACCACCGCTGACACCCCGGACTCTTATCAGGGCCATCACCATGCCAGTCACTACCAGGGCAGGTAGTAGAGCAGAGGCGTCACGAGCTGTTGATTTTGCAGAGGACGCGGCTTCTTCCAACACACCTGGAGAGGCACCGCGCCGGTCAGCAGGCACCATTGTTGATGCCTTTCACGACACTGCCGTCCGTGCCCAGGAGGGTGATCTCAAGACCTTCGGTGGGACGAATCAAAATCTCCCAGTGTGTGCGCGGTATCAAAACCCGCAACGCACACCATTCACCGAATGGTTCTATGAGAACTTCACGCCCAACGTTCTGGTGCCCATGTCCCGACGCAAGTCTCGCAGACTCCAACCCCACGAGGAGTACGACTACCTTCATCAGTATCTGGACAAGAGTGACACCCAGATAATGTACGCGGCACGCAAAGCCAGTTTGACCCAGGAGCTTCATCTGCAAAGCCTGATTGTGGATGACATTCGGCCAAACACCATGCCGGACATCACAAATGAAGAACTGGCGACGTGGCGTTACAACCAGGCTACAGCTCATGAGTACAGGATGCTCATACATGAGCTCGGGGAGTTGACACCCAAGCCGATCATGAAGGTAGCTCTGGAGGAGATGGTACGGGACGGGCTGGCCGTGAACCCCAGTACTTTTGAAGACCGCTACCGCAGTGTTGCAGAGCGGATCAGTGCTTCAGTACAGTGGACAGAGCTCAACCTACAGTTTTTCTTGAAATTGGTTCATCCCTGGTTGAACACAAGCAACCTGGGGACCAAGAAAATTCGGGACACCATGGAGGAGTTGGGTGCAGTTCTGTACAGTGAGACAGACCAGCTGGAACCCATCAGGAAGAAGGTTGAGACAGAGGAGAAGACTACCATGAACATGGAGCTGGCCTTCCGCGAGTTGGCTAACCGATCCCAGACCCTCCATGGTACAACTGTGGATCCGGTGTTGCTCAGCATTGGTTTGGGCCTACCAGCCAGTGCCGATGGAAGTCTTCCGAGTACAGATGTAGCCCCGCCAAAGACCAAGCCGGCCAGTGATGGCAAGGCTAAGGCCGAGACTACTCTGAACGTGCAACGAGGCATCTACACCCGCAACGGGAAGGTGTTTCTGCCCCTGTGTAAGTCGTGCACGGCTCAGGCCTCGCGCGCAAAGTATCACAACCCCAGCCATTGCCCCAGAGCCAAGAAGGACGACGAGGCTACCACAAACGTGGCAGCGGGCGGCGAGCCAGCCCCCAGCACCAAGGGCAAGGGCAAGGCTGGAGGAGACGAGTCTTCGGATCAGGTCTCCAAGTTGGCTTCGGAGGTGTCGAAGTGTCTGGCGATGATGCAGAGATCGCCCGGCATTCCAAACCTGGAGTGCTGGAACTGTGGAGAGAAGGGCCACGGGTACTGCGAGTGCCCCAAACAGCTCTCCATGGCTCTCCAGCAACGCCTGACTTTGCGGCCTGTTGAGAAGGCGCGCAGAGAGAGGTATCTCGCAGCTCACTCAAAAGGCGGTAAGACTGCTAAGGCAACTGCTTCTGACAGCAAAACGCCACTACGCAGCGCCCTGAAACCCAGCGTCGAGAGTCTGCAACAGCAGCTGGCCAAGATGACCGAGCAGCTGCAAGCGTTGCAACAGCCAGACAGCGGTTCCACGAGTGTGGCCAGAGAATCCAAGTCTGATCGCCATGTTCATTGGCCAGACATGGAAGAGTTTGAGATGGAAGGTGACAGCAGTGATGCTGGCACCGTGACACATATGCAGGGCTATGATCAGGTGGCCAACCCACCGCCCTTGGCCTCTGCTATGTTCCAGTTGGGATCAGCGCTGGCGGACGCTAGCGGCCAGTCCCGGTATGGAGTGAAAGGGATGAAGTGGCGGAAGACAGCTGCAAACGAGGCGGGCACCGAGCCCCCGCCCCAGCCCGAGTCATCTGACACGGCACAGCAGCCCGCCCAACAGCAAGTACCTCAGGAAGTCCCTGCGGAGAGACCGCGCCCCCGGGGCCGGCCCAGGGTGTTGCCGAGAGGAAATCAGAGGGATCCCGGCCGAAGGATGGAAGTTCCTGGCTGGGACCAGCAACGGTCCAGGTTGGACCATCGACCTGTGGGATTTGAACCAGCTGGCATGCAGCCTGATGCTGCCCCTGCCACACATGGGATACCTGGAGTGGATCGGGCACCTAACAGAGAGTCCCGACAGCTACGCCGTGAGCAGATTTACCATGCTCTCAAGGCAGCCCTCCAGAACGCCCGGTTCAGAAACCTAGATGTGAGTGTGGTGACGAACACCGATGAGCACACACGCAGGCTCTGGAACCAAGCCCGGAACCAGGCCTTGCTGGGAGTACTGGACAGCCGAGATCCATACTCAGTTGCTTGGGACGCAGCTCTCCAGGGATGTGCAACACACTTCTTTGCAGCCGCAACGCTACAGTTGTATGACCTGCTCCAAGATTTCTCCTCGATCTATCGAGCTGCAGTCCAGTCTGTTTTCAGTGTTACGCTACCAGGGAGTGTTGAGTTCCCATGGGAGCTGCCAGATGTGATGACCCTGGAGGAGGCAGCAAGAGGCGGTCAGCAAGAGCCGACCCGCCAGTTGCCCCAGTTACCCCCGTCATCACCACAAGGAGCCCCACCACTGGCACCGCCGCCATTGATGGAACACATGTCTGTGGACGAGGAAGGGGCCGCAGCCCGTACGCAGGGCCCCACAGCAGTGGCCAGCATGACACAGCTGGGCCACACTTTGGCACAAGGACAGCCAGCATGCTTCAAGCGCACGCTCTGTCCAGTGGAAGCGCGTAAGCAGCTGACCCCTACCGAGTGGCAGGCACGCCGGCAACGCTGGCGGGCTCACACTGGCAAGCAGCCGGTGTACCGCCGCCCTGGGTGCAGCAACATTCGGATGGATCTCACCACCATTGAGATCTGTGGGCTTCCAGTGAAGGCAGGCCTTCTTGATGGTGGGGCTGACGTGGCCAGCTTGAACAAGTCGTTCGTTGACCGCCTGCCTCCCCACATCCGGACTATGTTGGCATCGTTCCGCATGACCGGGATCCACGGCACTGCAGATTGCCAACAGTTGAGAGGGCCAGGCTTGGAAGTGGCGATTAACCCAGGCACAGATTGGGGGCGGGTCATCGAGCACTGGCCCCGCTTCGCCATACTTGACAGCCCTGATCTCCCCGATGTCATCATCGATACATCCCTGATGGGAGCCTTGGGAGTGTTTCAGATCTACGACGGCCATCACGCGTTCTATCAGCTGGACCCTGACTCCGGCGAGTGTGGGGAAATCCCGCTCGAGCGCGCAGCGCTGACAGCCACAGCTTCTGAACTCCTCAGGACCCTGCACAAACCGACCGCCGCTTCTGCGTCACCGGTTTGGGGGGGGGAAGGCATGGGTTCACACTATGACCCAGTCAATTCTTTTTCGGATTTCAGTGGTCACTTGTACTTGGCACGAGCCGACAGCTCACACAGCCAGCCGAAGGACACAGGCACATCGCTCAGAAGCCGTATACCTTCCTGGACTGACCAGCGCCAAGCCAAGGGCCCAGCTTTGGACTCACTACGCAGCAAGGTGACAGCCGCGCAGTTGGCAGCAATCCCAGCCCTACCCCACACTGCACCTGAAAAGGTCTTTGTGGCAGATCTCCGGCGCTACGGAGGCAAGTCAGGGGCTCAAAGGGAGCTCCACGTATGTGCTGGTGACCTTACTACCCTTGCACAGAGATTGCAAGATGGGGTCCACATGGAGGATGTTCAGATCATGGACATCAGGTATCAGGACAGCAAGGAGAGACAGCGGGCACGTAGCCAACTCAAATGGCTACACGACAGGTACCCGGACGGGTTACCAGAGACAGCCATATCAGACTGCTTCAGGCTGGCACGGGTGGTCAACCATGATGCAGCAAGTCTCACAGCCCCTGTCGTCATGGAGTATTGTGGTCGAGTGGACCATGTGGCAGTGGAGTTTCCGTGCACCGACACGTCTTCACTGGGCTACCAACTGGGCCTGAGAGGCAGCCGCACAGGGATCATAGTCCCGATTGCCGAATGGCTGGTGGACCTCCAGTTTATCCTGGCCGTGGACCGAGGATTTGCAGACTGGAGTGCAGCCCCTGCCCAGTTTGGATGGACGATTGAAAATGTGGACTTCCGACCGACTGCGCGTAGCAGCCCAGAAGTTCACGAGGCTTACGATTGGATGAAGAGAGTTTTCGGTGAGCCGGTGAGCCATGAGATTCACCTGGACGGAGACCCGACTGCGCGTACGTCCCTGTGGTGGTGCAACATGTTCACCCAGGACTACTACCACACAGTCAGAGATCAGTTTCATCGTCCACTCACAGAGACTTTTGATCAGGTGGTGCGCGAGATGACCGGCGGCAAGCTGGCAGCACAGATCGCCTCTGTGGACAACCCACACACTTTGATGGGTGGCCTGAACCAGCCAGGGGAACGCATGATTGTAGCCCCCAAGATGGTGAGCCGTCCGGATACACAGTCCCAGCGCGTGGACCCAGAGACGGGACGGCCAGGGGCTGGCATGCTTGAGGTGGTGGGCAGTGTCCCCAGGCAATACGTTCGTTGCCCAGCTGTTATCCGTGAGAGGTTGCTGAAGGCTCAGCCCGGCTTCTACACGCGTCCTGAGCTGGACCGCACAGAGGACCAGATGGTCAGAGCAATCGGCAACATCTGCGCGCCCACATCGGTTTCTTGTATGACCCGAGTTCAGGTGGCGTATGCCCACCAGAGGGAGTTTGAGGCATGGCTCAGACTGCAAGCTAGCTCCCTGCGCCTGGATGGAACCGGACAACGGAAAGCAGTGCAGGCCCTGCAGCAGTCAACCCGTGAGTCAACGGTGACAGACCCCGACTACACCGTCAAGTTACAGCGGCTCAACGCTACCGCCAAGCGCCAGTTGACAGCAAGAGCCCAGCTGCACCGACACGGTGCCGGACTCACCGTTGCAGGACGCCACTGGCTCAACACGGTCAGGTCAAAGGCAAGAGAGGTTGAACGAAAGGCAGCAGCTGCCCGGAGGCAGGTTGCCATCAACCGACTACGCCGATTGGGAAACAGTGATCCAGGAGGAACCGCGCCGAGGGCCAGCCACTGTGATCACCGTGCCCCGTTGTTGAACATTCTACAGTGGCTCAGTGTGGTTGCAGTCACTTGTGTGACAGCTTACGGATTGGGTACCAATGCGGGAGTGGCTATGCTGGCAAACCAGGCTACACAGTCACCAGTGCCTAACCTGCCGACAGCAGAGCAGGAGCACGACCCGGCACCCACTGACCAGGTTTTGGCCCGCTGCTATGCTCACTTTGCTAACGAGCAGTTCACTGGCAAGGCCGAACCTACAGTCAAAGTACCCAGCAAGCTGGTCAACCAGAAGGATGGGAGCAAGCACGAGTGGGAGGTGTCAGAGTCCTTCACCAGGGCAAAAGAGTTTGCCGCCATGATGGACGAACACCCCGACACCTACGCTTGGACGCTCAAGGGACTGAAGCCTGTAAAGGCAGATCCCTATGAGTTTGAGTTGGTGGATGACAACCCTGTTTTCAAGCGGCAGTACCATCTCGCCAAGCGGGAGCAGGACTTCGCCGACGAATGGGTGAAGGAGTTGGAGGACGCCGGGTTGGTGCGGGAGATCAATTCTCCTTATGCAGCGCCTGTGGTGGTGGCCCCGAAGAAGGATGAGTCTGGAGCGTGGTCAGACCTGCGATACGCCATAGACTATCGCGGGCTCAACGAGAAGACAGTGCGGGACCAGTACCCCTGCCCCACTGCAGAAGAGATCATGGCCAGGATGGAGGGAGCCACCCGCATCACAACCTGCGACGCCTTCAAAGCCTTCCATCAGCTGTCAGTTTCAGAGAAATGCCAGAAGTCTATGGCTTTTCATGCTGGCAACAGACTGATGACTTGGACACGTATGCCGTTTGGGCAAACCAACAGTGTGGCCGCGTGGCAGCGGGTGATGGACTCAGCACTGAGAGGCATCCCCTATGCAGCCGCATATGCAGATGATGTGATCATCTGGTCGGGAGATGATGAGCAGGAGCACATTGAGCGGGTGCGCGCAGTGATGGCAGCTCTGAGGAAAGCGGGCATCCAGGTGGCAGCCAAGAAGTGTCATTTGGGCCTACGCCGCATCGAGTTTCTGGGCCACATCGTGGGTACAGGAGGCATCGAGCCGATGTACTCCAAGGTGGACGCCATCAACCGCCTGCCGCCGCCCAAGAGCCAGACAGAAGTGAGAGCTTTCCTGGGGATGGCGACCTACTACTGCAGGTTCATCCCAGCTTTCCACAAGTACAAGGGACCTCTCACTGCTCTCACCAAGAAGGATGTCAGATGGAGCTCCCAGACATGGGGACCCGACCAGCAGGAGGCATTCCAACAGATCAAGGATCTGCTCGTCTCTGCGAAGGTGATGCGCAACCCAGATTGGAGTAAGCCATTCATCTTACACACTGACTGGTCCAAGTCAGGTGTAGGGGCTACTCTGTCGCAGGTGGATGATGACGGTGTGGAGTACGCCATCGCGTATGCTTCCCGGACCAACAGCCCTGCAGAACAGTCATTTTGCAGCTACGAAGGGGAGGTCAGTGCAGTGCACTACGCGGTGCAGCGGTTCCGCTACTACCTGTGGGGGAGGCGTTTCAAGTTGATCACTGATTGCAAGGCCATGCAGTGGCTCCGGACTACCGCGAAGCTTCGCAGTAAGCTAGCGCGATGGAGCCTGCTGCTCGCCGAGTATGATTTTGAGATTGTTCATCGCGCCGGCAAGGACAATGTGGTACCAGACCTTCTCAGCCGTCTGCCCACAGAGGACCTGCGCATGACAGAGGACACAGATGGGTCGCTCACCGGCACGGCCAGCTACACAGCTCAGCATCCGGCACCCACTCAACAGCAGCAACGCTTTGCAGCTTTGCAGGCAGCAGCAGCTTTCGTGGCCGGCAGCACTGATGTATTGGCCCTGACAGAGGACCCTGGCACACGTGACATCTATGAGTCACCAGTGGCACTCAGCTTTGTCAGAGGTGATCTCAACAGAACTGACGTGACTTCCCAGCAGTGGACCAAGTTACAGTCACGGTGGAGGGCGTACAGCTATGCCAGAGACAAGGTCTGGAGGACCATCGGCAAGCACGGCGCTCTAAAGCTTGAGGTGCCGCCACCTGAGGAGAGAGTGGACATTATCAAGAGGGTCCACCACAAGATCGGGCATCTTGGCAGGGACCGTACCTACCACATGGTGTCTCGGTATTATTGGTGGCCGGGCATGCATGCCCAAGTTGCTTTTGTGCTGAAACAGTGCCTACAGTGCGACCGTGTCAGGTCCACTTTTTCAGTCAAGCATGATCGTCTGAAGCCAATGCCAATCTTCGGCATGTTCTACCGGTTCAGCATCGACTCAGCAGGCCCTTTTCGTCCCAGCAACACCGGCATGCAGTATGTTGTGGTGATTGTGGAGCATTTCAGCAAGTGGATCGAGCTTGTTGCTATACCAGAGCTCAACCCAGCACAGACAGCTCGCGCGTTCCAGGAGCGAGTGCTAGCTCGGTATGGAGCTCCAGTGGAGTTAGTGTCAGACAACGGCCAGGAGTATCATGGAGAGTTCTCAGACCTCCTGCGCCGCCATGGAGTCGACCAGTTGGAGATACCTGCAGGCAGGCCGTCTACGAACGGGATGGCAGAGCGCATGGTCAAAGTGCTCAAGTCTGCACTCAAGAAATTTGTGGAGAACCAGGGAACACTGACCTGGGATACATGGCTTCCAGTAATCGAGTTCGGCTACCGTGTGACTCGGCAGGCCAGCACAGGTTACTCGCCATACTTCCTGATGTACGGCCGGGACCA
Source organism: Convolutriloba macropyga (assembly GCF_964194025.1). Classification (NCBI taxonomy): domain Eukaryota; kingdom Metazoa; phylum Xenacoelomorpha; order Acoela; family Convolutidae; genus Convolutriloba; species Convolutriloba macropyga. The sequence goes on from NW_027451867.1 coordinate 37,920, forward strand.
TGTGGCGCCTGCGCAAGTCCGTGCTATGCTCAGTGAACCCGTGGATGTGGAAGATGAGGAGGCAGCGCTGCATCTGATTTCCCAGCGGGCAGATGTTCTTCGCAGTGCTATGCCTCAGGCGTTTGAAAGGGCATTGGACGCTCAGCGCCGGGATGCAGTTCGTTACAAGAAAGTCAGGCGAGGTGATGTGCAGCCACGAGTTCATCGTTTTGCAGTTGGCGAATTTGTGTATCTGGCACAAGTTCCCATCAATTCGCTGGACGTCAGCACTTCACGGACCATCCTGCAAGTGAGGGAGGTTCGCCCCAGTGGCATTCTGGTGTTGGAAGGGTCAGACAGCAGGCAGTTGTCAGTGCACATGGACCAGTGTGCACCCTGCCATTTGTCTAACCTGGTTCCAGTGAGACGTGGAGCACTGCCCCAAGCCAGCGTTCCAGCCTGTGCGTCATGTGGCAGCAGCAGCCGTGCCAGCCCCATGCTAGTGTGCGACAAGTGTGATCGCTACTGGCACACGGCCTGTGTTGGGGAGCGTGTTCAGCTAGCCCCCAGTGAGGAGTGGCTGTGCCCGACCTGCGCCCCCGCGTCAGCCCTTCGGGCCGTTTGATCAAGACCAGTTCTTCCATCTCTGTGTCACAGAGCTGGGGGGGGAGAGACAAGACAAGACTCTCTCCATTGTTGGAACAGTACAATTTCTTTCTTTTTACACCCGTACACTGACACACAGTACGTCCACGGCAATCTTACGAATATTTTAAAAAATATTTTTAATAATCGTCCCCCGGCCTGCCGCCCGGCAGGGGAACCTTGGCCCCGACTTGCCGCTTGCCAGTTGCCGCCCGCCCCACGTTTGCCCTTGTTATTACCCCCCCTAGGGAGTTGAACCGTCCAGCCACTCGCGGCTCCCCCCTGCTACTTTACTCGTGAAAGGTTGATTACATCTGTGGGGTTAGCCTATGGGCCAAATACAAACTCGTACAGTAGCGTACCCTAACCATTCCTTCAACTCGTACTCGTACAGTAGCGTACCCTAACCATTCCTTGTTGGACCCAG
>NW_027451868.1:0-27392 GCF_964194025.1 Convolutriloba macropyga
CGTCTATATACCCCCACCCCCTCCCCCCCCCCCCCCCCCCCCCCTCGTGGGTTAGTACGGTATACATATCACCTCCCCGTGGGTTAGTATGGAATACATATCACCTCCCCGTGGGTTAGTATGGAATACATATCACCTCCCCGTGGGTTAGTACTGAATACAGATCACCTCCCCGTGGGTTAGTACTGAATACAGATCACCTCCCCGTGGGTTAGTATGGAATACATATCACCTCCCCGAGGGTTAGCACGGAATACAGATCACCTCCCCGTGGGTTAGTATGGAATACATATCACCTCCCCTAGGGTTAGCACGGAATACAGATCACCTCCCCGTGGGTTAGTATGGAATACATATCACCTCCCTGTGGGTTAGTACGGAATACATATCACCTCCCTGTGGGTTAGCACGGAATACATATAACCTCCCCGAGGGTTAGTATGGAATACATATCACCTCCCTGTGGGTTAGTACGGAATACATATCACCTCCCTGTGGGTTAGCACGGAATACATATCACCTCCCCGAGGGTTAGTATGGAATACTTATCACCTTCCCGTGGGTTAGCACGCAATACATATCACCTCCCGGTGGGTTAGTATGGAATGCATATCACCTCCCCGTGGGTTAGTATAAATACATATCACCTCCACAAACATATCACCAAATTATTTTGTAAGCCTGAGGATTGTCAAACTTAATTGTAGATAAACAGAAAGTATTTGATTAATTAAGCTCAGAATAAATATTCAGAAACAAATCGATTTGAACCTCCAAACTATTGGTCTCTAAACTTTGTAAAAGAATGGCGTGATAATAGACGCTAAATGACGGTTTTTACCATTCAATAATTCAGGAGAGACGTAACTAGGAAACGAAACATAGACGAAAATTTTATGTGCATATCAGAGAGAAGAGAGAAGAGAAGATTGAATTAACAATCAGATCACACTGTTAAATTGTCCAAATTAATTACAATTCAAATGCAAACATTGTATTGCTATAATGATCACTGGATCTATCAATGCTGTCGATAGTCTCGGCGGTTTTATGTGCACATCGTGAGACACGTTTGTCAGTTTTTCCGATTTTCGAAAATTTCATTTTTACTATGATTTCATTCTGATCAGAAAAACAATCAACACAGCATGTTCAGAAGAATTTCATCATAAAATCATGCAAAAATTGATCCTGAGTTTTGTCTTTACATAATGAGAGGTGAAGTATCCTTAGAATACTCTGATTCAGTACTGATTTAACGTTTTACTATTGGAATATGATGAATCAAATCTGTTTTACTATGACACTAGGGTCCGGGAATAATAATAACTATAATAATAACAATAGTAATAATAAAAATAATAATATTGATAATAATAATATTAATAATAATAGTAATAATAACAATAAGAATTTTACAAACATTAAGAAATAATAACAATAAGAAATTTTACAAACATTAATAATAATGATAATAATAAAAATAATAATAATTATTATTATTATTAATATTCTTACTATTATTATTATTATTAAGATTATTATTATTATAACTATTATTACTGTATTAATAGTAATAACAATAATAATAATAATAATAATAATAAAAATAATAATAATAATAATAATAATAATAATAATAATAATAATAATAACAATAATAATAATAATAATAGTAATAATAATAGTAAAAAAATTAATAATAATAATAACGAATATATCAAAAAAATGGTTAATTAAAATTACGATGAATTCAACCAAACGTAGTTACAATCATCTTGGTAGTCCTTAGATTAGGGAAATCAACTTTTTTTTAAAAAGTTTCTCAAAAGCTTTCAATCCTGAAGGCTAACCTTTCTATATTTGAATATCGTCACTGCTTCCCCATGCAAAAATTTTTTCACTTATTTTTGAAAATGACATGGATTTTAGGTGGTGATTAGTTCGAAAGACTGCTCAGTTGAGACACAAAAATATTGAATTGGGCTACTCAGTTAGAGTAATTATCTTCAAAACATCCGAAAAAGTTTTTTTGGCATCAATACGAACAATTTTCTTTGATCTGGTCTTAGCACAACCAAAAATTTTTGACCACTGATCTGAGGCAATCATAGAAGTTAAGCCCAGCACAATCTTGTTAAGCATAATTAGGTTGTCAGGAAATAGAAAATATCTGACTGACAACAGACGATTGCGAATGAGGCTCTCAACGTAATCCTTGTAGCACAAAATTGAACCGCAAGTTCTAACATTATCTTTGCAGTCATTCTAAGCTACGAAGATACTGCGGTTCATTGTTTCAGACATTTGACGCGTAAAAGTTCGCCAAGAAAATTTGTATTTGTTTTCAACAATGTGCATTTACAGTTTCTTTTGTGGTGCGGGGTTTTTTTCAACTTAGACTAATCGTTTTCTGAAAATTTTTCGTTATGGTCACATCAAAGTGACAATTACAATTCATGCTGATTGTAAAAAAATAAACCAGACTTTTATTTGTCTTTCGATTTTGATAGCAATGCTTATTGCAAATAATTTTGTGGACGAATCCTATGTATTGTTGTATTAGAACTCGAATATGCTGAATTTATCAAATTTGAAGTTTAGTTTATTTGAGCCAGACCATTCGATGGCTCTAATTACATTAAATTGAAGTTGTTCTGAAATCTGTGCTATAATTTTCGTATCATCATCATAACTGAAAGTTTCAGTTATAGGTTGATCAGGTAGGTCAATTTTGTATACGGAGAATAAAAACATAGCAAATATATTTCCCTGAGGACTCCAGTTTGAGATTTTGTAAGAGAGTCAAGTAACTGTCTGCAATTTTTGCTCTCAGCTGTTGATTTGCCACCTTTGAAGCAAAAAAAATTCAAAAACTTTTCATCAAACGCAAAACGAGCGAGCTTTCGAAGAACTATAAAAAATTAAGCGTATCAAAGGCTTTAGCAATACCAAATTTAACTATTAATTCTCATGTTAAGCTTGATATCAGTCATCACAATATAGTAACACTTTGGTTGCTGTTGTATGCTTTTTCCGAAAACCATGTTGCTCAATGCAAAGCTTCCTTTTGATTGTCCTCTTAACTTTTTTGTAAGCTTTTCATTCACCAGTAGTCCTTTCTATAATACACCAGTAGTCTTTGGTTTCAAAAAGAGGTCCTTTATCTGCCATTGCATTAATCAATGAGATTAAACGAAAAAGGGCAATCAACCCATTGCCAAGAAAAAGAGTCAAAGTTTTGATATGATATCATTGATACTGATTTCTTTTGCGATCAAATTAACTAGCAAGGAATTGATTTCCAAAAAGCACAATCAAAATATAGCAACGGAAAATTCGGGAAAAATTCGTTTCAGATGTTAAAACCAAATCAAGAAGGATGAGAAGGCTCTTTTCGCATTTTACTCTGCTTTCAGATATGATCAAGGTCTTTTGTCATTCATGCTGTTCTCTATGGTGTTATAGTTAACAGTTTAAAACTTGATATTGCACGCTGACTCGAACTGACTTGTTTAGCATTTGAAAAACTATGGATCAACTTGTAAAAAAAATGAGAAAAAAAAATTGACGTACTTCGTTAAAGTTATAAAATTGATCAGTTTGCCTGTTTTTTGCTGTTTTTGCGAACAAGTTGTTGCTATAAATATGCAGACTATTCTTTTTTAGTTAAAAGATATAATGCCTTTTTATAAATAGAAATTATTGCTATCAGAATATTGAAATGTTCTTTATTATATAAAACTGCTGTTTTGTGGGCTAATAATTATTCAACTATTTTGTTTTTTTTCAGTGCTGAGTGTAATTGTGTACGATCTGGATCTATGCCAGAACTACAATGTGACTATTTGGCCCAAAAGAGGAGACATTTATCCAGATAACTCATCTGTGACCATTGACATCAGAAACTGTGAGTTTAATACTTTCGAATTTAAGGTTGCACACAAAATGTACCAGGCATTATTTTCCATTACTTTCGATATTCAAAATATTTGTAGTTAAGATCTTGCTTTAAAATCAGATCTCGAGAAGCAGAAGAAACCCTATTCCAGGCTTCAGCTTAAAACCCACAAAATGCTTGGGGGGAGGATAAATATTGAGTAAAAACATGCATGGTCGAGAGGTACCTATTTAAATGGAAGCAAAAATACTTTCATTGGAGCCAAATTATTTCATGAATCTGTTTTTTAAATTGGGGAACTGTTTTAAGCTATGATTTTTTGCCACTGCATATGCTAAAGCAAACACTCTAAACAAAATTTCAAATAGAAGATTCTAACCTCTAGGATCATTGGAAGACCTAAAAAAACTTAAAAATTCAATTAAAAATAAATTCTTAGTTTAAATTACCAGTTGATATAAAATTATATTGGTATATTTTTTTCGATTTCATCAACCTATCTTGTTTTTAATTATGAAAAAAAAACTTTTTTTGTTATATTGTTTTTTTTGTTTCTGCGCATAAGCACCTTTGCTAAGCACTATCGCGACAACGCAATTACAACAATTCGAAATCAGCTGCCTGAAATCAGTTCTATATCCAATGGTTGAATGAAGATAGGTTGGCTACACAGTTGTAACACTTCAGTCACATCAGTATATGTTTTAGTTGTTTTATCTCCACTATTTTCAAATCTTCGAAAATATAAGTTTCTTCAAGGTTGCAACATGTGAATTTTAAATACTGCAAATTTGTTTTTTTTGCAAGAATAATAAGAAGCACAGATAATTCTGATTAGAAAAAAAAGGAACCAGTTTTAACCTCCAAATGATTACTTTGATTCATATTTCCAATTTCTTCCAATTTAGAATTTCCATTAACTTAAGTCAAGAATCTTATTGTGTTACCAATGGAACAAAAAAACCGTTCCTAAAAACAATATTTCTCAAAAATATTTGTGTAATAAGAATTTTGTTGTGATGGATAAAGAATTAAAATTTTAGCTATTTTAGAAAATCGGTATACTCTTATCTTTTCACATAATAAAAAAAATAAAACAGTCCTTTTATCAATCAAGATTTTTTAATATTTTTTGAACAGCCCGCCAATGCTACACAAACTACAATGTCATTGAGTGAGCATAAAACGTCTATATATGACGTAGTATGGCTGTCAAGATAGGCAAATCCTACTTTTGTCTCCTCGGGTGCACAAAAAAACTGTTTTTCTTACAAAATTATTGTTCCTGCTAACTTGCTAACTTTGTTTCAAGCTTCTATAGTATGATTTTGCTTAAGATTCCTGTTAATTTAGCTAAGATTCCAAGAAAGCCATATTCATTTCAATTTTGCTTGACCATTACGAATCCGAAATGAATCGGCATGATTTTAAGAAGGCATCACGGTTAACCAATTTTTCATTAGGTTCTTGATTTAAAATGTTTTCTGCTAGGCTTGGGCCTGTTACTTTGTTATTTTAGTTTGTAAAACAAAAAATCAACACTACAGAAAGTTGGCCGCAAAAAGAAGAGAGAAATACCAAAAATTAAACTTTCAGTATAAAACAGTTGATTTGTTAAAATTTACCATATTATCTCGACCAGTCTTTCGAAGATTTCGCTTCACTGGGAGTTTTTCCTGTGATTGGTTTTCAGATTATTCAATTGCCTAAAAGTCTTATGACAAGATACTATCGTAGTCTCAAAAAGAAAGTCCATAATATAAATCCTGAATCTTGCAAGAGAAATAAAAGATCTATACACCCCCTTTGAGAAAGTATTTTTGAAGATTTCAATTGTTTTCCCTAACAAAATCATTTAGGCAAAAATATATATCAAAAGTCACAAAAACTTCCTCTTCCAAACTGAGCACAAATCGTTTTGAACGCACATAACTAATTAAAACAGACCCCTTCACCAAATTCAAGTTCTCCTTTTTTTTAATTTTATATTTTACAAAGAATGAAGAAGCAATTTTACGTTCTTTAATTCCTACAATTTTTCTATTCCACGTATACGCTTAATGGGCAATTGAATGCACATATATCCTTTCTCCCATAATTGAGAATAATTTATATAATTGAGGGCGATTAATTCTGATTTCAGCAAATCGCGAAATCTAATTACTCAAATCGTCAAATCTAATTACATTTGCCGTTGAAAAACACTTACACCTACACTCAGTGTTTTCACCAAAACTCGTTCGTGGACAAGTCTGACTTCACCCCCTCAAAATATTTCAATCCAAGCCAATTTAGCTATCATATGTGTTTTACACAGAATTTTGTACTAACATTGCGTGTGAATTCCACTTGCAGAAAAGGTCGTTTATGTCTACTTTGGGGGTCTGTACTGACCACTAATGACGAACCAAGGTTGCGGTCTGTGTTTAAAAATTAGCAAGAAAGAACATTTGAGTACAGATATGCTGTATCGACTTAAGGTATAGACAAAATTTGGGCCGTTAGACCACAAAAAAGGTAACCATAGAAGCGACAGTTGTGTTTCAAGACATAAAAATTCTGCGCATTTTGATCAGATAATTGTTTACAAATGCTATGAACTGGAACTTATTATAATTTAATGTAATGATGTTTTTCAGGGCAAGATGGGGCCATGGCTACTGCCATGTACCGTAAGTTTACGAGTATTTACATTCTACTTAAATTATTTCAAGGAAATTAATTCTTTTGTGTTTCAGAGAGCTTTCCTCAAGCGTTAGGTAAATCTAATTCTTGCACCCCCCCCCCCCACAACCCTCCCAGACTGCCATCTCCTAGTTTGTTTTGAAAAATTCATTCAAAAAATTTAATGTTCTTTGCCTGTATCGCAAGTAATATTGGTTCTATTTCTACTCAAAAAGCCTTGTAAAAACGCTCAATAGAGTGTGAGAAACGTTGTGAATATTTTAGGACAGTGTGACATTTGCCCTAGTGTTGACTTCGCCGACACTTGTTCATTTCCGTTCTTATCTAATGGACAATTTCACTACAAGTGTATACAGAAGAATGATAGCTCAGTTCTCGTTTGCAAGAATTCTGTTGGAACTCAGATCGACTGCAGACCCGACGCTGAATTCTGCTGTAAGTCTTGACAAAATAACCCTTCATTAATTTTACTAGGTTGAGCTAACAATTGCGGGATCTTTTCCGTTTGACCCCCAAAAGATCCCAGTTACGTTGGAGACACCGGTCTAAGATTGCCGGTTAGACTGACGAATTCAACCCCTGTGAAATTTTTCTTTGAAAAAGTTCATGTGAAATTTCAGTATCACCTGTGCCATTGTTCAGTGGAGATTTATCATTCGAGACTATCAGTCCAGGAGTGATCAACATTACTTGGGACACAAACTCTGACTACTACACCTCATTCTTACCATCTCTCAATGGACAACAGTTACAGAATGTTACCCAAAAAAGTGAGTACAAATAACGAAAACAAAATAGATTTAACCTTAAATGGTCTGTGAGCCCGGATCATAGTAACATTGTAAATCAGCGCTGAATCATAGTATTTCTCAAGTCTGATTTTACTATGAACAGATTATGATCAAGTCACTTTTTACACTGTTCAGACAAAAAATCATAGTGATAAACCGGCTCTCTGAAAACACTTTAAACAGTCTAAAATCCAATTCTTCCTTTATCATGCTCAGTCAAAAAACATTCTGTGAATGTTCTGGACAGCCCATTTCCAGAGTGCGAAAAAAATTCAAAAAAAGGAGAAAAGCCTCGAGTGCTAATAGACTAAAAACCAGGAGACACGCAACAATCAATTGTATCTCTATCTTTTTTATTAAAGAATGTTTATGAATATTAAATTATTATTTCAGAGATATGGGAGAAGCAGAGATAAGAATAACAAGGCAACATTTTACTTTGTAGCATCTTCAGAGACAGTGTACTGCAAGCACGAAAAGACAGTTTTACCTCGCTTGGGGACGTCTATCAAGTAGTCTAAAAATAGGGGAAGTAAAGATGATAGACAGGAAAAAACGAAACTGAAAAAAAGGTTAAAAATGTTTAAAAATATAAATGTTTGCCCTTAATTTCATGCCAAACTTTTAAACGTTTTTAACCTTTTTGTTCGGTTTCAATTTTTCCTGTCTATCATCTTTCCTTCCCTTCCTCTATTGTTAAAAACGATAGAAACGAGGTAAAATTTCTATATCAAGAACACAGATTGTTTCTAAGATCGAATTTGTCAAGTTTTTTTCACTGATTTTACAAAACGAGAATGTTTCCATGAAAGAATCAAATTTTATCAACATTTCAATCCATTCAACATTTAACGACACTCAAGATCTCAAAAATTTGACTGACACTGGTACGCACGCTAAATATCAATCAAGACTGCAAATTACCGTTTAAATAATTTATATATGAGCTCGTTATGTTAAAAAAATGGAAAATTTCCTGTTCGCTAAATTGACTGCGGCAGCACAATGAGTTCTCATTCTCGTTTTCAAAGTCTTATATCAGAGTTCTTTCAAAAAAACTTAAGCCGAGCTGATGTCTAAGGAGACCTTTTGTCATCACGGAGTAAACTAGATCTAATCGCTCACTAATTTTCACAGACCAAAATTTCAAAACCAGTTGTTAATTTTACTCCTCATAGAGTCAAAGTTCACAGAAAGACACAATTTGCTCTAAAGTAACCTAATTTCGAAGTACAACTTCTGAAGGATAGCACAATCATTAGATTACCATGAAAGCTAAGCAGTGTTGCGTTTACATTTTGATGAAATTAAACAGCATGTCAAAAAAGATTATCAATAGATCTAAAAATCCAGAACTAGGGACAGAAGCGATTAACTCATTACTTGTAATCAAGCTTTTGAGATCCAAAGAAGAGTTTTGAAAGCAAAAAGCTTTCCAAAATTTATACTATTTGGATGACGACTTTATTGGCAAAAGTGAGATCAAGAAACAGAAAAAAATTTAAAAAATGTTGGAGCATTACAAGAACTATTTTTTTTTAAAAAAAGGCCAATCAAAGATGAATTATCACAAAATTTAAAACGAATATTGTTTTTAGCCGCCTGTCACAATTGCAATTTGTAAAATGTTTTCTCCCTTGAAAAATAAGCAATGGTAAAGTGGTACAAACTCACAGCAATTCACCAAAAACTTCCAAAAGCCTCACTTCTCCGTTCACTTATTGAAAAAATGCACCTCTTCCAATAAATCTCCATGTTATTTTAACAATTGCCTTGATAGAAAACAACGTTGTAACAGAAACAAGTCATGCAATAAATTTTTTTCTACCCGTTCCTTACAAAATCTATTACAAACATAAAGTTAGTAACAGTTAAATGTTTAAAGCTATGCCCAAATAGGTTTTACTGGATATGCTTCGAAGAAAGAATCGAGTTCTATCAACATTTCAATCCAATCAACCTTTAACGACACTCAAGATCACAAACATTTGACTGATACTGACACGAATGCTAAGTATTGATCAATACTGCAAATTCCCGTTGAAATAATTTATATATGAGCGCGTTATGTTAAAAAATGGAAAATTGCGTGTTAGCTAAGTTGATTGGGGCAGCACAATAAGTTCTCTTTCTCGTTTTCAAAGTTTTATATCAGAGTTCTGTCGGAAAAAAACTTAAGCCCAGCTACTGTATATGGAGACATTTAGTCATCACGGAGTAAACTAGATCTAATCGTTTCCTAATTTTCCAAGACAAAATTTGTAAACCAGTTGTTAATTTTCCTTCCTATAGTTTCAAAGCTCACAAAAAGGACAAAATTTGCTCTAAAGTAACCGATTTTCTAGGTACAACTTCTAAAGGATAGCACAATTATTAGATTACCATGAAAGCTAAGCAGTGTTGCGTTTACATTTTGATAATATTAAATAGCATGTCAAAAAAATTATCAATGGATCCAAAAATCCAGAACTGGGGACAGAAGCGATTATTTCATTACTTGTAATCAAGATTGAGAGATCCAAAAAAGAGTTTTGAAAGCAAAAAGCTACACAAATTTTATTTTATTTGCATGACGATTTTATTGGCAAAAGTGAGGTCACAAAAAATGAAAAAAAAAATGTTATAGTATTATCAAAAATTATATATATATATATATTTATTTAAAAAATGTCAATCACAGATGAATTATCAAATTATTAAAAACGAATTCTATTTTTAGCTGCAAGTTCCAATTGCAATGAGCAAAATTTTTTCTCCCCTTAAATAATAAGCGACTGATATAGTAGAATAAACTCACACCAACTTATCACAAACTTCCTAAAATTCACTTCTCCGCTCACTTATTGCAAAATTTCACCTCTTTCAATTTTTCACTGTTATTCGAACACATGCCTTGATTTCTACCCGTTCCAAACAAAATCTATTAGCAAAAAAAGTTGATAACAATTAAGTGTTTAAAGCTATGCACGAAAGGATATTGCTGGAAATGGGGTAAAAATTAACCATTTCTTTCTTAACCATGTTTCAGAGCAAAAAAATATTGAACTCAACAACCGAGAACGTTATTACTCACTGGTTTCAATTATTTTTTCTAGTACCTTTTTGCAGCCTAATGAAAACCGATTCATCATGCTGTATACACACTATACCACTTTATAAAACTTTGTTTATAATTTCGTTTCATGCAACTCTTCTTGTGGTATGTAAATCGATTACAATTTTCTTTGTAGATCAACTTCTAGAGAATCTGCTACCGGGATTGACATACAATTTCAAAGTCCGAATTGAGAGCTATGGGCGTGTTGGAAGCGACGAAAAACTGGTCACGTTTCAGCCAAGTTAGTATCCGAACCCCCCCCCCCCCCAATTTTTTCTTCAATTTTTAGTTCTTGTTGCGAGTTTTTAGTTCTTCTTGTAGTTTCATCAGTTATCGAATGTATGGCAAGTTCTTCCTATTTAAAACAGAGAAAAAATGTGAATGGTGGCTGGCTAGGTGACAAAATAATGACATACAGTTTTACGGCCCCTATTTATTTAAATAGTTAGATTGTTGATCAAAAAGTGACATAAGTTTTTAGTTCAATCAACAAAACAATGAGAAACAAGTTATGCAACTAAAATGATGGAAAAATGAATTGACAAAAAGTTGTTTGTTTGTTGTTACCTCGTGGTTTTTACACATGATTCTTTTCGATCTTTACACATGATTCTTTTCGACTTCTTTTTGAAGTTTCTCAACAATTCAATCTCGTTTCTGAATTTAGTAATTTCTCAATAGCGAGAGCGTGTTGTTCTACTTCTCCACATCTAAAATCGAAAACTATAAAAAAATCAACTGTTCAGTCAAAATATGAAAAAACTCTCTTCAAAATTCCCTTGCAAATTTCGGGCAAACGGCAAACCACTTAGTGTTTTATGTACAGATACTTTGCCTTATTTGTTTTTCAAGCAAGTGTAGTAATAGTATACTCGAGAACTTCAAAATTACTTACTTTCAGAATGAACAAAATGAATTATAATTCTGCTAATGATCTTCCGTTTATTGATTGATGTTACCCATTAGGTTTTTGTTCCCATAAAGAAAATTGAAAAGTGAATAATCCTAATTGTCTGTCTATAACGGCAATAAAAGTAAAAAAACTGCAATGAATGACAGACGAGAGAGAACTGAAATTTTTTGAAACATGTCGCCTTATTTCCTAGGGTATTTTGTTCTTTTAATATATATTGAGCAAACAGCAGCCACCTTTCTCAAAACTGCAATTAATTGTTTTTCAAATGTGAGTTCTCTGTCACGGTCTTTTCCTATATAACGACAGTGCTTTGAAAGATAATATAACATTGCAGATAACAGTTGGTTTCAATTCAGTTTATGTAGGAGCTGTTTCTATCATCTTCAAGTTGATCTGCCTTCAAGTTACTGAGTGTCTTAATTAAAATAATATCATTCTCAATTCTGTTTTTTTTTCTCACTGATCGGCATAATATATTCGCAGCAACTGCAAATTGTACAAGCTCAAACTAATTTTAGATTGTTTGCGAGAAACTGTTATCGAATCAAAAGGGTAATAGTTTTTCAGTCACTATTTGAATAGTTAGATTGTCGATCAAAAAAGTGACATAAGTTTTTTAATTTAATCAACGCAACAATGTGATATATTTTTTTGCATATTGAATAATGGAAATATGAGTTGATAAAAGATGTCTGTTTGTTGTTACCTCATGATTGTTACACATGATTATTTTCGATCTATTGAAGTTGTTCAACAATTCGACCTCGTTTCTGAGTTTAGTAATTCTTCGAGAGCAGCATGCTTTCCAAGCTTTTCATTACTATTTTGTTCCGAATTCAACTCGTTGTTTCTAACAGAATTTCGTGACGTAACCGATCATTTGCGTAATATCAAGTTTTTCAAAAAATGGAGCAATTGTTGTAAACGAAAATGATCAATAGTTGCGAATTTGAAAAGTCAATCTTTTGGAAGGAGCTGTTGAGACACCTACTTCCCTATTGTTAGAGCAGTTGCATGAACAGAACTTGGAATCAATGATCTGCTACTGGCTGAGTTGTCAATAGCTTGGTAGATTGCTCTTGGAATCAAATTTCTAAAAATAAATTATACATGAAACTTTTCGAAATTGATACGAACAAATTCACCAGAAATTTAACCATCGACCAATAATTTTTACTTAATGCCTCGCAAATTAGTCGTTTTTATTCTTGATCTCGAAACACTTCAGACACATTATATCAAACGTTGTTGTTTCTCAATATTTACTGATTAAATTCCATTTTTGTCTCGATGCTTCACATTGCTGAAAAAATGAACAAATTAATTATCTTTTATATCTGTGATTCTTCGTTAGGTTTTGGCAATCTTCGGTCCACTTGGTCCAAGGAACTCTTGGTCTATCACAGTGTTGATATAGTTTATGTGATGATATGAAAAAAAAATTATGTACATATATATATGATTTTTTGCTATGAGTAGTTTTTAAGTTCCTTAAATATCCCTTGTTTAGCTTTTTGGGTTCATTTTACTGACAAATGATTTATTTCATTAAGTGCATGCTTTTCAAGTATCCTCTAAGGAACATCATTGAATTTTGTAAACATTCCATCACGGTTTTCTTGCTGATATATAGGTCGCCAAACCACAAGAGCCAAATCTGAAGAGTTTGATGTTTCAATTCAGAAAAGAGGTTTTTCTTTCCTCTCTATCTTTTATAATGTACTATGATATAATATGATGTTATTGTCATTTTTAATGCGCATTAGTTAAACCCTTTTTTCTAACGTTTGAGTTTTACATTTGAAGTGACAGATACGTGATTGATTAGTTGTACTCAATTGGGTGGGAGTTTTTATATTTATCGTTTTCAGTGACAGACCAGATATATAGCTACGAAGCTTTTCGCTCTCTTTCTATTTTAGTTCGCCAATGTTTTATTCTCCTATTGAAAAAATTTTGTCTGTTAAACAATATGCAGTGGGTAGTGGGTACTTCAGCGCTAAACTTTTCAAAAAAAATTCTTGGAAATTTTTACTTCGACAAATTTTGAAAGATTTTCATGTGCGAAGAAATGCAGATTGGTAACGATAGTTTTTGATTCTGAATTCTTGATTGTCTAACGTACGAAGTTGACTCTTGACGAAGATCAGGACACTAGTTGAGCAATTGAAGTTCGACGTATGATATGATATGAAGGAGGTCGATCACTATATATGGTATGAAAAGAAAAATGTTTCCCATTATATCTCCCTTAGTGGTCAATTCTCCCTTGGGGGGTCTTAGTAGTCATATAATATGCAACCCTCCCATATTACTGTAATATACAATAATGGAGGGGGGGGGGTAATTTATGGGTGGGTATACAGTGGGATAGATCTTACGGTCAACTTTAGCAACGCGCTCGACCCTTTAATTATGGTAGAGAAATTAGATATAATGGTTATAATTGCTGAGTCTGTCTTTTAGTTCTAAGATTTTCGCTCGTTCTTAAAACTTCACCTTTATTGCACTCTTATACTCTTATTTTTTTCAGCTGACAAAGACCAAAACATGTTTGCTTACGAATCAACAAACTCGAGCGCTAAATTTGCGTGGGACGAACTGGAGTCGGACACCGCTAACATTACCCAAATCAATGTCGAGGCGACTTTTGAGGCCAGTGATCTTTTGACCGCTGTCTTTGGCTCCGATCAGCTTGAAAACCTAACCTATAATGAGACGTCGGCACTCGGAACAACAACCGAGTTGAGAAATTTGCCCGCCGGGTTCCGCTACAACGTAGCTGTCAGTGGAGTTGATAATCGGGGACAGAAAATTGAAAATACATCTCTGAGCACAGAAGCTGTAACAGGTACCGAAAAATGAATATATTTACGCGCGGTCGAGTAAAAGTTATTGAAAACATTTTCGCTATTCTATCACGAAATAATATTCCAAAAATGCAAAAAATAGGAATATGAGAAACACTCCTAAATAATATAATCCCGGGTCGAAGAAAAATCGGAAAAATATGCAAAAAGTTGTTTTTTTTCACCGCAAATTTCGTACAGAATTTTGCAGTGAAATGCGGTGAAATTATGTAACTTCAACGCTATAGTAAGCGGTGAACTTACAAAAAGTCACCTCATTTCACAGCCCTTACGAGAGTTTGAACCTCTCACCTCCTGCATGTCATGCACTTCTTCTTCCACTGTGCCCTCTCTCACTAACTTCTAGTAATTTTGTTTTGAATATAAATCAAATTCACTCTATTTTTTGTAAAACATGCGCGGTGAAATTTTGTAAGATTTGCGATTTTTAGTGGTGAAATTACATATTTTGACGGTGAAATGTAGCAATTTTTTAAAAAGTTCACCTCTTACTCTAGTTCTCAAATTACCTAAATTCACTGCATAGAAAATAGTGTCAAAGAGATGTAAGATTAAGGGGTAATTTTAAGAGGTAGGGGCTTAAATTTTACAATTCCTCCCTTACTCCCTTTTAATTTCACCGCATTCAATCCTGATCTCACACAATTTAGACACCTTTTTCTAAGTGGTGAATTTATGTAGTTTCATCGCAACCACCGCTTATGTCACATATTTTGGACACTTTCTCAGAGCGGTGAATTCATGTAAATTGACCGCGAAAATCAGCCGCGAAATTCAGTAATTTCACCACTACCAGGTGATAATGTTTTTTTTCACCGCATTCACCGCCTGATTTATGTAATTTCACCGCATTCACCGCTCATCTTACAAAATTTTCCGCATTCACCGCTTATCTTACATAATTTTGCGTTGAATGGCGGTGACAGATCGGCCCAGGATTTTCTAACAAACACTTGTTGCTCGCAAGTTTAGACCTCAGCTTATTAAAAGACTAAAAAATTATAGGGGCTTTAAAGATTGACGTTAATTACATGGTCCAGCTCAAGGTTGAAGCCGAAGAAAAGTTCTATCATAAACACTTTCGAGTCAGGCATGGCTGTGTAACTGAATACATATGCATTCAATTACATAGCCATGCTCATCTAAAAAGTGTTTTTGGAGAACCTAAACGTTAAAATAGATTTTAGTTCAAAAACCAAATGTAAAACAAAACATATGAAAAAAAATATGAAAAAGACTCCTTAAATTATGAATTTCTAGCAAACACTTGTTGTTTGCAGGTTTAAACCTTAGACCTATGCTTATGAAAAGACTATATAATTCTAGGGGTTTAAAGATTGACGTTAATTGTATGTTCAAGCACCAGGTTTAGGCCGAGAGAAGGTTTAGTTTCTCCATAAAAACTTTCGAGTTGAGCATTGCTATGTAGTTGAATGCATATGTGTTCAGTTACACTCTACATCGGCTTAAACCTGGTGCTGGACCTTGTAATTAACATCAATCTTTAAACCCCCTATAATTATTTAGTCTTTTCAAAATCCGAGTTCTAAACCTGCGACCAACAACTGTCTGTTAGAAAACCAAACTATTAAGGAGTGTTTTTCATATATTGCATTTTACATTTATTTTCTGAACTATATGTTAATTTTCGTTTCAATCATATTTTACCGTTTTTTAGAATTACAGGGAATTTAGTACTAATGGCCGAATTCCCAGCTAAATTTGATCAAGTGATCAAAAAACTCTAAGAATCGGGCTATTAGTACAAAATTGTCCATAATTGAAATGAAAAGTAAAATGTACTTTAAAACAAAAAAAAAACAAAATATTGTTTAAAAAATAAAAGTAAAATGAAATCTGTGAGAAAACATGAAAAACACTCCTTAAAATTTTGAATGTCTAACAGACACTTGTTGATCGCAGGTTTGGACCTTGGCTTAAGAAAAGACTAAATAATTATAGGGGGTTTAAAGATTGATGTTAATTACAAGGTCCAGCACCAGGTTTAAGCCGAGGTAAAGTTTTTCCAAAAACACTATTGGGCCGAGTATGGCCATGTAATTGAACACATATGCATTGAAAAACATAGCCATGCTTAACTCGAAAGTTTTTATGGAGAAACTAAACTTTCTCTCAGCTTAAACCTGGTGCTGGACCATGCAATTAACGTCAATTTTAAAACCACCTAGAATTATATAGTCTTTTCATAAGCATATGTCTAAGGTCTAAACCTGCAAGCAACAAATGATTGCTAGAAGTTGATACTATTAAGGAGTCTTTTTTATATTATTTTCATATATTTTGTGTTACTTTTTTTTTGAACTATAATCTATTTAAACGTTTAGTTTCTCCAAAAACACTTTTGAGTTGAGCATGGCCATGTAACTGAATGCATATGTGTTCAGTTAAATAGCCACGGCTTCAACCGTGTGCTGGACCATGTAATTAACGTCAATATTTAAAACCCTACAATTGAGGAGTTTTTTCACATTTTTTCTTATATTTCATTTTACATTTAGTTTTAAAAGGATATTTTGTTATTTGTTTTCCAGAACATTTTACTATTTATTACAACTATGTAGAGTATAGTACTAATAGCCCAATTCCTTCCGTTTTTTTGTCACCTGATCAATTATAGCTAGGAATTTGGCTATTAGTACTAAACTTCAAGCGTCAAAATTCAAATTGAAAAAATGACGAGACCAAAACTTCGTTGTTCATTCGCATGCCGGGAGTTTTTGAACATTTGCTTGAGTTGCATCTTTTTTGAATTAACAATCAGTGGTATGCCAAAACTTAACTTTTAAAACTATAATATGGTATTCGCAATGACCATCATTGGTTTGATCATGCGAATTTTAGCGCAATCTAAAAATTAGTGCGAATGCCGTCATGCGGATTTCCACTAACGCTAATAATATTAAGCTAGTAGCTCGAAATTCCCCAATCGCGGAAACTATTTTTTAGTCAAAACGCTCCACTAATTCCCTCTAACTACGGTTTCCCGCAACGAAATAGAACTTCTGGAATCCAAATGATAAAATTAGCATTTTGAGAAGAATACGTATGACAAGCTTGATCTTTTGAGCAAATTTGAAAATAAACACATGTTTCTAAAGTTAGGGAAAAGGCAAGACAAAAGGGAGAGCCAAACTCATTGCTGTTTGTCAGATTTCAAATCATCTGCTGATCATTTTGTTTCAGGTCTAACCAGTTACGAGAAACGATTTATTTGTTGCTTTTCTATCCTCAGCTGTTGATGGTGATCCTTTCCCTTCTATTGTGGACAGGAGAGCTTTTTATATAGTCTTGTCTTTTAAAAATAAAACTACTTTGTTTTCTTTGTAGCTTATTTTACAAAATGTCTGCTTGTGATGTGGTGCCTTTCTTATTTTGAACTGCTAGTGAAAAATAGTTTTAAAAAATTGAAAAAATTTGCTTCGCACACCCATGAAAGTGTTCAAAATCAAAAGGCAAAGCTTCAAATAGATTTATCCAAAATGGAATAGTACAACCCCTCTTCAGAAAACAAGATCTCCAAAAACTGTTGCCCTTTGTTCTACAATTTGTTATCTAAATTGGAACCCTTGAGTTCAATGAGAGTTTGTGAGCTTTACAATAGTACTAGTGTAGAATTTCCATTCTTGACAACAATACCTTGGAACTGGCTCTACTAGAGGTTTAATTCGCAAATTTATATTGGGAACACCTTTGTTGAAGAACTTTATATATAAGCAAACAACGGGTTTATTGATAAATGAAAATCAAAGTTTTAGTTGACATAGCAATACTAGGTAGCAATAGAACGAACAAAACTAGCCAAGCTCAAATTTTAGCAGCAAAATTGATACGGAACACATTTGCAATGATATCATGGTTTTAACTCAATTTTCTGCTCAAACAAAGCCTAATTTCTACATATTCTCTCAACCGGCAGTACTCCAACTCTCTGAAAAACAGGTGAAGAAGCGTTTTTCTTGGGTTGTTATGTGCTAGGGCTACAAATAAACTTCACCGTTAGAAAAATCATTGGCCGTGATAGTATCCGCAATAGAAGTAGTCTTCTGATCCGGCGTCCAATTTGTTGAGGAATTTTGCGAGTCAAACATTTGGAAGCGAGAGAAGGCCTGCAGAGCCACTGTTTGTCCAGAAAGACTGATCCTGGAACAAAGACTGATCCAGGCCAAAAAAGGCAACTCGTGAAAATCAACAGCTGTCCTGTCGATATACAGCACCATTGTAGTCTTTGAACCTGCCCGCCGATTTTGGTTCAGATTATTTACCCTCTTAATATCTTCAAATCGGGGCCAGTTTTTGTCAACTGAGAACTCAAAGTCTGCTTGCACGCAGATTGTTGAGCCCATCGAATTATGCCCCTTTCGTATCAACCCATTCGTCAGAAAAGTACCACCCTATAGTCAGAAAATTGTCACCCTCCAAGCCAGAAAATTATTACCCTGGGAGTCAGAAAAGCAACACCCCTTAAAATCGAAGATTTTGCGGACAATCTCAGTTGGAAAAGTAGAAAATTGAGTTAACCTTAAGAAAAAATTGATGTTAACAAATCAAAGATTCAAAGACTCAGAGGGGTCAACAAAAAATTTGTGATTCATTTCAGTACTCGGATAGATTTGGGATCTGATTGCAGAAAAAGAAGGTCATTCAGATTTCGTTATCAGAAAAATGAAGTTCCCCGGACCTAACGCCAAGTCAATTTCAGTACTGGGCAAGTCTAAATCCAAGTCTTATTTCATTACTGATTCAGAACTGTGATCATGTCACTTTTTACACTTGGCAGTCTAAATCCAAGACTGGGCTGAGACTTGGCAAGTCTAATCCAACTCTGATTTAAGACTTGGCAATTCTTAATCCAAGTCTGATTTAAGACTTGGCAAGTCTAATCCAAGTCTGATTTAAGACTTGGCAATTCTTAACCCAAGTCTGATTTAAGACTTGGCAATTCTTAATCCAAGTCTGATTTAAGATTCTTATGTGCTAGGGCTACAAATAAATTTCACCGTTAGAAAAATCACTGGCCATGATAGTATCCGCAATAGAAGCAGTCTTCTGATCCGGCGTCCAATTTGTTGAGGAATTTTGCGAGTCACACATTTGGAAGCGAGAGAAGGCCTGTAGAGCCACTGTTTGTCGACAAAGACTGATCCTGGAACAAAGACTGATCCAGGCCAAAAAAGACAACTCGTGAAAATCAACAGCTGTCTTGTCGAAATACAGCACCATTGTAGTCTTTGAACCTCCCCTCCGATTTTGGTTCAGATTATTTACCCTCTTAATATCTTCAAATCGGGGCCAGTTTTTGTCAACTGAGAACTCAAAGTTTGCGTGCACGCAGATTGTTGAGCCCATCGAATTATGCCCCTTTCGTATCAACCCATTCGTCAGAAAAGTACCACCCTATAGTCAGAAAATTGTCACCCTCCAAGCCAGAAAATTATTACCCTGGGCGTCAGAAAAGCAACACCCCTTAAAATCGAAGATTTTGCGGACAATCTCAGGTAGAAAAGTAGAAAATTGAGTTAACCTTAAGAAAAAATTGATGTTAACAAATCAAAGATTCAAAGACTCAGAGGGGTCAACAAAAGATTTGTGATTCATTTCAGTACTCGGATAGATTTGGGATCTGATTGCAGAAAAAGACGGTCATTCAGATTTCGTTATCAGAAAAATGAAGTTCCCCGGACCTAACGCCAAGTCAATTTCAGTACTGGGCAAGTCTAAATCCAAGTCTTATTTCATTACTGATTCAGAACTATGATCATGTCACTTTTTACACTTGGCAGTCTAAATCCAAGACTGGGCTGAGACTTGGCAAGTCTAATCCAAGTCTGATTTAAGACTTGGCAATTCTTAATCCAAGTCTGATTTAAGACTTGGCAATTCTTAATCCAAGTCTGATTTAAGACTTGTCAATTCTTATTCCAAGTCTGATTTAAGACTTGGCAATTCTAAATCCAAGTCTCGGCTAGCCGAAAAACCGTCAAAAATAGTCGAAAAAAACTTCAAAAATAGTCGAAAAAAAACGTCAAAAATAGCCGAAAAAAACGCCTAAAATGGCCGGGGAAACGTCAAAAATAGTCGGAAAAAAACGTCAA
The DNA here is from genome assembly GCF_964194025.1 of Convolutriloba macropyga. Taxonomy (NCBI): domain Eukaryota; kingdom Metazoa; phylum Xenacoelomorpha; order Acoela; family Convolutidae; genus Convolutriloba; species Convolutriloba macropyga. The sequence goes on from NW_027451868.1 coordinate 20,374, forward strand.
AAATAGCCGAAAAAAAACGCCTAAAATAGACGGGGAAACGTCAAAAACACACTCGAAATAAAGCTTATATGTTTGCATTCAAAAAACTTTCATCTACAAGGCTTCATCGGTCACTACGCAAACGTTGAAAATTATCGCGAAATCTTGGCAGAAAATAATCTCGCTTTGGTTTCGAGAGTTTTACGAAAACAAAAGTACAGAGGTTCCAAGACTCTGATATTGAAAAAATATAACCATCAACAAAACATCAGCATAAACATCTCAAATTCAATCAGTCCCCGAAAGGTGGTTTTCACAATATTAAATTGTCTTTGTAGTGTTTGCGTCACGTTTAACAATTCATCTTCTCATAAATCAACTGTTTGAAAATAATCCTTTTCGAAATTAAAATGAAAGCGTTTTGCAATTAACTAGAAGCTTATATAAAATAATGAATAACTAAATGAATGAGTGTTAGACATATTTAACGGACAAAAGGCTAATAGATTGATATCTAAAGAGCTCACTCAGTTGAAACAAAAGTTCGCATAATCTGTTTCTTTATTTCAATATCATTCATACAGCTGCATTTAAAGTGGAACACAATCAGCTCTGGCAAAGTTGTGTATAACAGACTTGTCCTCCACCGTCAGTCTGAATAACTGTAAGTTTTCTGCAAATTGGGTCAACCTTATCGACATTAGGGTCAATAGCACACCTGGAAGATGAATTGAATGCTATTTATTTGTTTAGATTGATTCCAACCAAGACTATTGTATCAATTTGTGTATGTGTTTACGTGACGTGTGTGTGTGTGTATGTGTGTGTATTTTTTAGCGTAAGCGGGATTATGTATCTGATGTAAACAAATAAATAAAACAAGCCTACTTTGCTCAATTAATTTGTCTTATCTGTTCACATTGACGGTCACGTGATATTCCTAACTGCCAATTTATGATTCATTACGGTAAAACTCAAAACGGCATCATTTGGGCTCCCAAAACAGAATAAATGGGTTTCTAGCAGGGCTAGCGACGGTCAAAGTTTCTGCTTTTTACGGGCTTTCATTAAGACTTAATTAGGTAATTCAAGGACATCATAAAGAATTTTCGTTTTTTTTTCGCTCAACTTCATCTTGTGTAAGTTACGAAACAGACTTTTAACCAGGGATCTAAATGAAGCGTCGGTCTAAGGCACAGCAAACAAGATTTCTAACTGGTCGTTTAGATTTAAGTTTTTGGCTAAGACAGACTTAAAGAAAGAGAAAACGAAAAATTATTTCAGTAGCAAAGATATTTTTCACGATCTTTCTAAACTTTCAGTGATAATTTTGAGACGTGATTACGAATGATTAGCAAAAGTAGAGTGAGAGAGAGAGAGAAGAAACGGACGATGAGCGATTAAAAAGAACCCTACAATTAGTGTCAGAATGTTATTCAATTATTTTCTGCAACTGGAGAGGATTTTTTCCCTCTCAAAATGTTTACGTTTTGTTCTTTCTCAGAAGCATATTAAAATCAGAACTTTAGAGCTGCAAACTTTAAAGCACGAATTTCGAAATGTTTATAAAGGCGATAATTTTATTTTGAGTCAGTTTTTGGCAACGGTTTGGCGTTAATAACTCAGACTTTATATACTTATTGCTACCTGTCTCATTTAAAAGCTCCCTATGTCTTTCCACTGCTTATATTTTTTATGAGTTGTCTTTAAGTTTGCACTAGTATATGTTTAGCGTAATTGCAAAAACTATGAACTCTTTCGATTTTTTTTTTAATCCATAATGATTTCGAGTCCAACTGATTTTTTTTATTCATTTATAATTGCTCTATGTTTCTTTTTGATCTTTCTGATCGCAACTTTTTTAAATCTAGTTGCTTAAACAAAAAAAAATGGTGAATTTTATACAAACTGGCGATCAAATTATCAGTTTTGCACAGAACCAGACCCATAATTTTCTGCTTTAAAACAACATTAATACAATTATGTAAAACGAAATGCATTAGCGAATCATGCATGAGAGACAAGATTACAACCTGATAATTTAAGACTTTAATATTTTTATGGAGTGTTTGCTATCAAATTTTTTCCTAATCCCGGGAAAAACTGCTCGAGAAACCTTTTTTATGTCTTTTGACAGTTTGCAAATTGTAGATGCCTTCTAGATTCTAGTTTCTGTTTCACACTGAACTGTTAATTGTTTTCACTTGTAATTTCGTACAAATGCATAAACTTGAAATATATGTCTCTTGGGGGAAAACCCCAAAAGCAGTTAAGTGTAAATGAGCAAAAAAAGCAAAATGGGTGTGAGAAACCTGATCCTCAGTCGGTTGAGTTTAACCTTGGCTCAAGTTTCAAAAAATCTCGAACACGGATAACTTATCTTACAACAGATGGCTACAATGTTTCATACAAAAAAGATCTAATCAAAGCCAAGCAGAAAAATGGGCCAATCAGAAAGTTGAATCTTCAACAGAAAAAAAATCACAAAGCCTGGATCCGACAAGACTGATCAGAAAATGTTCAGAATCAATTTTGATTCTGCCTGAATGTTTGGTACGAGTAGATTGATATCGAGTATGAATGATTTCTTTGCGGCACTAGTAACCTCTTTGCTTTTTATTTTGTATACCTCAAATTAATGGACTTTAAGAAACCGGTGCTCAAGAAATATTGACCACTTTTTTGGAACTTATAAATGCCTTGATATCGCAAACTGTTAGAACGTTGAAAAGAGAAACTTAATATAAATCGTTCATAAGATAAGCTTGACATAGCTCGACAGGAAGCTCTACTTGATTAACGTATAATTGGCGTGAGATGAGCCTTGAGGAAGAAGAAAAAAACAATAGAAGGGGTTGGTATAATTAGCTCACTACGCGTCCACGAAAGAGCTGCTGGTTCGGATCCACTACTGGTCCGTTTTCACGGTAGTGGCCCCCTGCTTAGTCGCAAGTAAAGCTACTCAAATTTATTACTGCTTTCCTCTATAGCTCTATAACAATTTGCTTGTCAAGAAATCCCTCAAAACGTACTTCTGGAGCGAAAGTTTCCGTTTGTTTTGCTTATCGATATAAAGTGGTTCAATATGTTTCCTTTTCGTATTTTTATTGTAGCTAGGCGATAAGGTGAAAATGACAATGACGTTGTTTTAGTTCCGAACATCATTTCCAAAACGGATAACAACGTGACACTGGGAGCAGACTCGACTAATGGGATTCAGATATCGTTCAAAATCACCCAACTCACTGTCTCGGAGACACTGCATGTCTTGGTTACAGAAGTCACAACTACAATGATCCTCACTCAAGGTTTTTGTCTGTCCCGGATTGCCACTTCTTAGTAGTCATACAAGGATCATGTATGATGTCATGCACATAATACGCTATTTTTTGCACGCTCCTGCTAGAGAATTGTCAATGATTCTGTTTGATTACGCAGGAAATAGTCATTGTACTATAATCGGAATATCAAAACGGGTACAAAAATTATGACACTATTATGAAAACTGGGAAACCATTTATGACTCATGTATGATTACAGGAGGATCAAAGTATGGTTACCTTAAAAATACAAATTCATACAAACTTAAAGACGAACAAAATGCATACGAACCGTTGGCGCGCTATGAGTCATTTGGGTACCTCATTTCCGTTCAGACCCAGGTTGAATAACTAAACCCAAACGACCTCTTATCAGACCCTTTGCAGACTTTGTCCCCTGATCAGATCGTGCCAGAACAAATTGACTTCTAATAAGACTTTCGAGCGAACCAAGAAATAGTTACAAGAAATATTCCCGGGTCTAAGTTTCAAACAAGTATCATATATGATTTCGTACGGTCCATGCGTGATTTCTTAGTACGATCCCTGTATGAAACCACAGAAATCATATAGATCCTTGTATGATTACCACGAATCATGTTTTGATACACTCTGAAGCCACTTCACACTTATAAATGCTCATTCAAATAAATAATTAAAAATATTTATATCACCTCAAATTCGTTTTCTGAATATGTTTAAACTGCAAAGTTATTCTTTTAGAGCACAAAAAGAGTCAAATGTGGATTGCAAATGCGACACAATATTTTATTAAGTCCTCTGATTACATTGCACGGAAATTCGTGGAACCAGTCAATGTTTTATGTGTCATATATGACCCTGCTTAATTTCCAAAAAATTTCCTCAACTTCAATCGAAAATCAAAATTTTACAATTTTTAGGCTTTGAAAATTTTTGCATGATCCCTGTATGGTTTCTAAGAAATCATATAGGACCTAGTTTGAAAAATAAGAATCATATATGACCTTGTAAGAAATCAAAAAAAAGTGTATGATGGGTGACCCGGGTTATTTTTGAACTAATTGTGAACTGTAAGGATAATAATAAAAAAATTTAGCAATAACCCAGATCACAGCTCATAAAAGCCATGCATTTTTACTCAGTCCTGTCCACGGTTAACGTTTTGATTAACTTTTTCAAGCGGGTTAAAAAAGCCTCAATTGACAAAAATACTGCAGCATTTCAGTAGAATTTTGCAAGCGAAGTTCGGTAGAAATTATTCTGAGAAAAATGACCTAAACGAACATTCTCATTGGAAAAATGAAACAAAACATTTTGGAAATTGTCAATTTGTGCCACCCCCCAACATAGTTAGTCATTTTAACTGCAAACCAAAAGCGCGCATACTCTAATATATTAATTTTACAAAATAATGACACCTGCTCTGTAACTGTAGTTGCATAACGTACAGGAAGGTCACAAACAGAAAAGATTTATTTTTTTTCTGATTAGAAGTTTAGGGAATAATTGATTGCATTTGTTTTACATGAGTTATGCCAAATGACATAGAAAAATGTTAATGCAAAAATTTCAACTCCAAGTTTATGAATTTCTTCTCAAAAGTCCTCCTCGATTGACATTTGCTAAACTGTAATCTTGAAGATAATAGTTAATTGAACAATTTGGTACCAGAGAGTCAGAAAATGAAAAAAAAAGATCCCTAGGAGACAAAGCCATGTTCAAAAGGAATTGGAAACTGATAATCCATTCTCATGTCAGAATCAGAAAAAAACTGTATCACTTTTATCAAATAGATCTTTTCAATTAAAACTGACATTTTTGGCCCAAATTTTGGATAATACTCACTACTAAATTACCTTAATATGATATCTACACATTTGACGAAGGTTTCTAAGTTGAGTTTCGGTTATTACGTTGGCCATTTGCAAAAAGTCATGTGTACGTCCTTGATTTTGGGTTTTCGCGCAACGTGTTTGAAAATTAGAGTTGTTAGCTTGTGTTGAAACCAGCCAACTTAGTTAAACTTTCCTTCACAACTGGTTATGTGTCCTCATTTTTTACAAAGCACTATCGTGAAACGGGACAATCCTTGGTCACTCGTTTCACCGCCTTATATCATCAGTGTACAAACCAAAATTGACTCGTTTCCACGTCAGCCATTCTCACGGTTAAAGCAACTAATTACCGCAATGAAAGAAAGACTATTTGGTGATTAATTTCAGAAATTTCCTTCTTGATACTATTAGCAGATTAGGAAGATAAAAAGCGGTTTTACAATTATCCATAGCACAGTCCAAAAGAAATGGAATCTTTGAAGTTGGTCTCAAGTAATCACTATTTCGGCAAAAAATTTCAGTCGAAACATATGTTCAAAATGGTGATTAGCTACCCGAGAATACTCGTGACAAAATGTGAGCTTTTTTGCGCAATTTATATAACATATTTTCACGTTTTAATTTTCTTCAAACACATATGTATGAATTGTGAAAGTAGTGACACGTTTTGGTCATTTTATTCCACAAAACGCCAAAATTTTTGAAATCTTTTTTTTCGGACATTGGACACGTAATGGGTAGGTTTTTGAGAAGTGGAAACTGCTTACCCGGGTCGAGGTTTGGTAAAAACATAATGTAAGATTAGCGGTGAATAGCGGTGAAAAAAGAACTTTTTTGCCGCAAAGCGCCCGAATGTTTTAGCGTTGAATGCCGTTAATTTTTGCTTTTTTATAGCTGTGAAATTTTTTTCACCGCATTGAACGGATTTCTTACGAAAAAAGAAACTGCCGTGCACTGTTTCGCACCTCTCGCCTCCTGCATTTTGACAACTTCTTATTCCACTGCGCCAGCTGTCACTAACTTCAATGATATTTCCTGTGAATTTAAGATAAGCGTTGAAATTAGCGGTGAATATTTGTAAGATTTGCGATTTTAGCGGTGAATTTTTTTCACGGCATTCTGTTAGTAGCGGTGAAAATTTTTTCACCGCATTTTGCTGGTAGCGCTGAAAAATTTTTTTGCAACGCATTCATCGCATTAAACGTAAATCTTACACTTTTACTCAAATTCACCGCAAATCCTACATCATTTAGCGATTTTTAGCGGTGACACGTCGACCCGGGTAGTGTTCTGACTTGTTGCGCATTCAAATGACCTCAATCATGTTTGGAACCTTCGAGAAGCGTTCAGAGAAGGTTTCCGTCTGAGACCTCATTAAAGGAAAGCATCGAAATCAGAAAGAAATTTTCTTTTTTTTTCACTGAGAGAAAGAAACAGTTTCCTGGTTCGGACTACAAAAATTGATTCATTTTTGGTAGACGAAGTGGAAGGCATCATGGTCGTTCAATCTCTTGATGAAGCTTCATCTGTAGCTGACGTGACCTGCATCACAGATGAAGAATCCTGTGTGAACAGGAACACTCTCCAATTCACAGCTGATGTGTTCCAAAATGTTGGTCTGGCCCCTGGATCTATCTACTTAGTGTCCATATTTGGGTCTACAGGTCCAGTTGAAGGGGAGGAGACTGCGTTGAGACATGTTGAAAGTAAATTTGTTAAATTTTTTAAGTTCAGAGATTTAGTTTTAAGTCTTAATCCAAGTCTTGGCCAAGACTTGCCAAGTCTTAATCCAAGTTTTAATGCCAGAAAAAATGTCAAAATAGCCGAAAAAAAAACGTCAAAACTGATCGAAAAAACGTCAAAATGGCCGAAAAAAAGTTGCACTAAAAAAAAGTTATTAGAG
>NW_027451869.1:0-1000 GCF_964194025.1 Convolutriloba macropyga
GCTATCAAGTAGAGAAGTAGGAAGTTGAGAACTCAAGATGAGCGGAAGACTTCAGTAAAGTTTTGTTTTGCAGGATAAAACTCTCTCGATGAGGGTGATGAACCAAAAGACCGGTCTGAAATTCAAAAACCTGCGGTGCAGTGCAAACAAGACAGGAAAAGTGGCTGCATTGGGTCCGGTCGAGATAGATAGCAAAAAAGTGGAATCATAAGCTCACTAGGGACAAAAGTGAAAACAAGAAACAAACTATGAAGGAGAGTTTCATAGTACGCATTAAAGAACATCGAAGAGAACAAACAGGAAGCAAAAACTTCCCCCGTCCCCTCACTCCAACAAAAAGACGACACAACCAAATAAGTCACCAAAGCCATATTTGGGAATGATTTTGAAACGTTGCCGTGAAATCCAGAGCATAGGTGAAAAACAATTTGCAATGAACACAAGAATGAAGTTACAACTCAAACCTATATGACTGAAGTCAGAAAGTGTGAAAAATTCCAACGCTTAAAAACAGCTCACCGGACCTTCCATCATTTTTTTGCAACCAGAACTCTGCGACACACAACCATTAAACTTTTCTTGAATTGAGATGTCATATTCATTGAATAAAAGGACACTATTCATTTTCAATAAAGATGATTTGCAAAAAACAAAATCTATCAAGGAATTTTACGTTTCCCATACTCATAGAGAAAATTAAAACTTCTTATGGGCTTTTCGCCAAACATCGTTCTGTGGTTAAAAGTACTTAAAATGAGTACTCTGAATATGCAACTCAAGAGGCAAAAAAATAATCTAGGTCAAGATAGTAATCATGGGGATTTTGTTAATAAATGACCAAAAGTTGACCAAAATTAGCAAAATTTTCTTTATCCTAGATAAACAAAATTTTGGCACTATCAGTTATATAGAATGATTGTAACAAAACAGTCATACAACTTTTAAACTATAAAAATTTCTCGTAATCTATTTTATAGAAAAAGACCCCTGCATCTCGGAA
>NW_027451870.1:0-57710 GCF_964194025.1 Convolutriloba macropyga
TAGATAAGTTCTGTTAAAGTATGTTTTAATTGAAAGATTCTTGAGCGAACTAGAAAATAATCAATTTTCAGGCAATTCTGATGACCGCTTCACTAACATATTAAACTTTTTTTGTTATCTATAAAGTTTATGCTTGGGTTTATAGTCACATAAAACTTGTCTGGCACCGTTTCTTGATGCCTACTTTTACAATAAATGTAGGGGATAATTGTCGTCAAGTTTGGGGGGAGGAGTTTGTTGTTTGATTCGACTTAGAAAATTTTGCTTCAGAACGAATCAACCGACACACCTATAGAAAATGTGTTTCAATTGAAGGCCCTGTTTGTTGAAGGAAATATAAACTCTAAATGTTCATTGCTTTACTCCTTAAAACACACCAATGTTAGAATAGGAAGACGTGGTAGAATAGGAAGACGGCTCTATGTAAGAACGTTTATTAACGAAAACATACTTCCTTTTTTAAACCGTTATTTAGTACTATGGAGTTTTCTCCTGTCCTGCCCTATACATAGTTATTATCAGTTGCACAATTCTAAGTGAAGATCCACGTAATTTTTCCAAAGTTTGTTATAACCAGGAAAAATATTATTAAGTCTTATCTCCATGCTAAGCAATCGAGTAAGTTTTTTTTTTTGCTTGAAGAAATCATAATGATATTTACAGCTGAAAAAGATATTTAATTTGGCTACCCTAGTCATTGACCATTGCAGTTCTTATAAGATTTTACAAGATTCTTACCAATACTACATATCTTGTAATTGCTTATAAGATGGAGCATATCTTGTAAGATCTTGTAAGACATTGCATATCTTGTAAGATCTTACAAGACAGAGTGAATCTTGTAAGAGGTAAGTATCGTCTTATAAGATCTTACAAGATTTGCTCTACGGAAGAAAATTGCAAAACTTATAAGATGTAAGATTATTTACGTAAGATCTTGTAAGATTTGGTTTGCATATGAACATTGTAAATCTTATAAGATTGCTTGCCAAGTGAGTGGTTTTTATATCTGGGACGGTAAAAAAGTGATTCAAATTAAATTAAAAAAAACGTTGGAACATAAGGTCATGTTGGTATCACCTGAAATTCGGAACCCAAAATAACGAATTAATCCTACATATATGAGTAACTTAGATTTGTTGGATAGTGGTGAGTATCCCTATACATATTTCTGTATAGTTTTGTGGCGTTAAAACGGCCATTTTTGTCCTGTAAGAGCCGAACCAAGCAGAAATAAAAATTTTTTCTCAAATTTAATGGCTGAGTGGTGTTTTGCCCAATTGAACCACCTTTCTGGTGTGCTTTTTGTGTTTTCTAGGCACTATTTAAGTTCCTGAAGCTCATTGTATGTTTTAAGGGGGTTAACTCAACAATTTTTCATTTTTCATGATATCGGCAAATTTCGGGGAGTGTTGTTTTGTGTCAAAACACACAAAACATCATAGCCTTCATGGTGAGGTGGGAAATTTTTTCCCACCTCCCCATGAAGGTTTTCCGTGACCCAGAATGTCGATGTGGACCAGAATTACAACCACAAATACTCCGGCAACCCTGTTTCACGTTGTTTTACGTCAGTTACGGAGATTTTGGGCTTCGATTTTAGCCAAAAAAATGGGGTACAGAACAGTATTCTGGTAACATCTCCTAAAGTACTGGACAAAATTAAACGGGAGTGGTGGCATTTTGTTAGCACTGAACCCCTCTTGCTTGCAGTGTTTGGTTGGTTTCCCAAATCGGCCTTAGCAGAAAGTTATTAATGTTTAAAGTTCAAAAAAGTCGAATTTTTGGGCTGTTCTGGGTGACCCAAATTTCGGTACAACAAAACACGCGATTTACCCAACAAGTGTTAGTGTTTTAGAATCCCCAGTTAGTCAGTACTTTTCAGTACTTTTTTGGGACTGATAAAAATACAGAGTTCTAGTAAAAGTGTTGATCAAACGTTTTGACTTGCGATAACATAACATTTTTCACTGATTCATGGTGTATTTGGCTAAAATAGTAAATGGTCAGATATATCAACCTTCTAATCCGTTCTAAAGACAACCTATGGCAGATCAAAACTCCTACGGAAGTTTTCACACAGTTTAAAGGCAAACAAGGGGTTCCAATATTTTTTGCCTTAAGAAAATTTTTCTCTCAGGCATTTAAGGAAAGTTTCATATAACTTTGCCGTGGACAACGTATTTGAAAAAATCGTTTCCACAAAAATAGTTCAATGATCAGTTCAATGGTTTATTCTGTTCACACAAAACTTGAATGACGTAGTAAGCACTAAAAAAGTTCAAACAAAAGCATCCAGTACGTTCCACCGTTTGATAAATAATGATTTAATCCAAATTTTTCTCTGTAAATCAGAGTTTTCTATGAGTCCCTTAACTTTGAATCATTATTATGTTGTAAGTACCGCAAATAACTATTTTCAATATGATATTGATACTGATAAAAAGACATACTTCGAGTAAAAATGTCGATCAAACGTTTTGACTTGCGATAACGTAACATTTTTCACTGATTCAAGGTGTACTTGGCGAAATATGTAAATGGTCAAAAAAATCACCCTTCTAATCCGTTCTAAACTAAACCTATAGCAGAACAGCACTCCCACTGAAAGTTTCACACAGCTGAACGACAAAAAAGGGGTCCATTTTTTGCCTTAAGATAATTTTTCTCTCAGGCCTTTACGGAAAGTTTCATATATAATTTTGCCGTGGATAACGCATTTGAAATACTCGTTTCCAGAAAAAATAGTTCAATGATCAGTTCAATGGTTTATTCTGTTCACACCAAGCGTGAATGACGTGGTAAAAACTAAAAATATCATAAAAAAGGATCCAGTACGCTCTAGCATATGATATATAATGATTTAATCTAATTTTTTCTCTGAAAAACCCTGACTTCTATGGCGAGGTGGGAATATTTTCTCACTTCGCGGTAGAGATTTCCGGTGTCCAGTAGCTACCAATTGAACTTATATTGCTCCCAAAATTACGTCGGAGCCCCAGATTTAAGTAGTTTTCCAACAATTTGCGAAAAAGTTATGTGTATCAGGAAAACAAAAAATGGGGTATGTCGCAAATGTTTGATCATTTCTTCCAAACTACTGAACCAAATTGAACAATCCAGAGCGCGTTTTGTTGCTACTGATCCGTTCTTGCTTGCCAAGTGAGTGGTTTTTATAACCGGGACGGTAAAAAAGTGATTCAAGTTCAATTAAAAAAAAAACGTTTGAACATGAGGTCATGTTGGTTTCACCTAAAATTCGGAACCCAAAATAACGAATTAATCCTACATATATGAGTAACTTAGATTTGTTGGATGGTGGTGAGTATCCTTGTACATATTTCTGTATAGTTTTGTGGCGTTGAAACGGCCATTTTTGTCCTGTAAAAGCCGAACCAAGCGGAAATAAAAATTTTTTCTCAAATTTAATGGCTGAGTGGTGTTTTGCCCAATTGAACCACCTTTCTGGTGTGCTTTTTGTGTTTTCTAGGCACTATTTAAGTTCCTGAATCTAATTGTATGTTTTAATGGGGTCAACTCAAAAATTTTTCTTTTTTCACGATTTCATCAAATTTCTGTGGATGTTGTTTTATGTCAAAACACACAAAACATCATAGCCTTCATGGTGAGGTGGGAAATTTTTTCCCACCTCACCATGAAGGTTTGCCGTGACCTAGAACGTGCAAGTGGACCAGAATTACACCCACAAATACGCCGGGAACGCTGTTTCACGTTGTTTTACGTCGGTTCCAGAGATCTTGGGCTTCGATTTTAGCCCAAAAAATGGGGTACAGAACAGTATTTTGTTAATATCTGCTAAAGTACTGGACCAAATTAAACGGGAGTGGTCGCATTTTGTTGGCACTGAATCCCTCTTGCTTGCAGTGTTTGGTTGGTTTCCCAAATCGGCCTTAGCAGAAAGTTATTAATGTTTAAATTTCAAAAAAGTCGAATTTTTGGGCTGTTCTGGGTGACCCAAATTTCGGTACAACAAAACACGCGATTTACCCAACAAGTGTTAGTGTTTTAGAATCCTCAGTTAGTGGGGAGTATCGCCATATATATATTTTATATGGTATTTTATGTAGTTGACATTGTCAATTTTGGCTCTGAATGGCTGTCACCTCGCTTTTTTGACCATTTGGTACGGTACCTTATAATTGCTATAACTCCTCGAAGAATGTACCGATTGGGCTCATTTTTGAATATGATGCGTATCTCAAGCAGTGCTACAAGCTGTACTAAGGGCGTTTGTTTTTGTTCAGCCGTTTTAGAGAAATTGGCCAGTACACTTGCCCACCGTTTTAGCCCCAGAAGCGATTGACACCATCCGGCACCATCCGGCACCAGTTTTGAATCTCTGAATTTTGTGAGTTCAGGTTACAAAATTAGTGTTCTGAATAGCCCGTCTAATGGTGATTCTGAATATGTATACTTTATATAGCGTTTTTGCAGGTTTAGAAGTTCAATTTTGGCTCTGCAGACCGAGTACTCTGCTTCTTTGGCCATTCGGTACGGTACCTTTATGTTGGAATATCTCCATGTAGAGTGAACCGATTTTTGATCTGTTTGTTGATTTGAACTCAGCTTGAGCCGTACTTGAATCCCTGTAAATAGCGTTTTGTTTCTTTCAGCCGTTTTCGAGAAATTGGCCAGGACACATACCTCCATTTTGGCCAATTCGTGTCCGGTACCTTTGCTGTATGTACATGTTAAACCATCAAAACTCGCTGTTTTAGACTCCATAGTTAGTTCGTTAGATTGCTCTGATAATGGGGATTGTCCCCATATATATTTTACAGGTGGTTATAACGAGTGGTTATTGGTTATAGTAGAGAAACAGGACCCGAAATGGGTCATTTTGGTCATTTGGTACGGTACCTTGATGTTGGAATATCTCGTAGAGTGAACCGATTTTTGATCTGTTTGTTGATTTGAACTCAGCTTGAGCCGTACTTGAATCCCTGTAAATAGCGTTTTGTTTCTTTCAGCCGTTTTCGAGAAATTGGCCAAGAAACATACGGTCATTTTCACCAGTAAGTGACTGGTACGTTTCACGTTTCTACATGTGAAATGTTGAAATTCATTACTTTGACTCCACGAATAGGCTCGTTGAACTCCGTTTGTAATGGCAAATCTCCCCATATATATTTTTTACCTCATTTTATGAAGTTCTGAAGGTCAATTTTAGCTCTGAATGTGGGGTATCTCTCTTCTGGGGTCAGTTGGTACGGTACCTTATTTTTGCTATAACTCCTTGAAGAGTGCACCGATTGGGCTCATTTTTTAATATGATGCATATCTCAAGCAGTGCTACAAACTGTACTAAGGGGGTTTGTTTTTGTTCGGCCGTTTCAGAGAAATTGTCCAGTAAACTTGCCCTCGATTTAAGCACCAGAAGCGGTTGACACTAGCGACCTTTTTGACCTTGACAAATTTTATCAGATCAAGGAGTTGTCCAAATCTAACCAAACTCGGTATGGAGTATCCTCTGTGTACCTAGAGTCTAAAACAAAAAGAATTTTTGGTATAGCTTGCCTAGGAAAAAAGTTAGTTTTTCATACGGAAATTTGCGAATTTCGCAAATAACGAATTTTAAAAATAGGTCTTTTTCGTCGGGTCAAGGAGTTGTCCAAATCGAACCAAACTCGGTATGGAGTATCCCCTGTGTACCTAGAGCGTAAAATAAAAAGAATTTTTGCTATAGCTTGCCTAGGAAAAAAGTTAGTTTTTCATACGGAAATTTGCGAATTTCGCAAATAAAGAATTTTAAAAATAGGTCTTTTTCGTCGGGTCAAGGAGTTGTCCAAATCGAACCAAACTCGGTATGGAGTATCCCCTGTGTACCTAGAGCGTAAAATAAAAAGAATTTTTGCTATAGCTTGCCTAGGAAAAAAGTTAGTTTTTCATACGGAAATTTGCGAATTTCGCAAATAACGAATTTTAAAAATAGGTCTTTTTCGTCGGGTCAAGGAGTTGTCCAAATCGAACCAAACTCGGTATGGAGTATCCCCTGTGTACCTAGAGCGTAAAATAAAAAGAATTTTTGCTATAGCTTGCCTAGGAAAAAAGTTAGTTTTTCATACGGAAATTTGCGAATTTCGCAAATAAAGAATTTTAAAAATAGGTCTTTTTCGTCGGGTCAAGGAGTTGTCCAAATCGAACCAAACTCGGCATAGAGTATCCTCTGTGTACCTAGAGTCTAAAACGAAAAGAATTTTTGGTATAGCTTGCCTAGGAAAAAAGTTAGTTTTTCATACGGAAATTTCTACTTATTCGCTTATTATTCGCTTATTCTATTTTCAAAAATATAGAAATTTTATCGGGTCAAGGAGTTGTCCAAACCTAACCAAACTCGGTGTGGAGTATCCCATGTGTACCTAGAGCGTAAAACAAAAAGAATTTTTGCTATAGCTTGCCTAGGAAAAAAGTTAGTTTTTCATACGGAAATTTGCGAATTTCGCAAATAAAGAATTTTAAAAATAGGTCTTTTTCGTCGGGTCAAGGAGTTGTCCAAATCAAACCAAACTCGGTATGGAGTATCCTCTGTGTACCTAGAGTCTAAAACAAAAAGAATTTTTGGTATAGCTTGCCTAGGAAAAAAGTTAGTTTTTCATACGGAAATTTCGACTTATTCGCTTATTATTCGCTTATTCTATTTTCAAAAATATAGAAATTTTATCGGGTCAAGGAGTTGTCCAAACCTAACCAAACTTGGTATGGAGTATCCCCATTATATGTAGAGTGAGTGACAAAAAGAATTTTTGCTATAGTTTGCCTAGGAAAAAAGTTATTCGTTCATACGGAAATATCGAATAATTCGCTTATTATTCGCTTATTCTATTTTCAAAAATATAGAAATTTTATCGGGTCAAGGAGTTGTCCAAATCTAACCAAACTCGGTGTGGAGTATCCCATGTGTACCTAGAGCGTAAAACAAAAAGAATTTTTGCTATAGCTTGCCTAGGAAAAAAGTTAGTTTTTCATACGGAAATTTGCGAATTTCGCAAATAACGAGTTTTAAAAATAGGTCTTTTTCGTCGGGTCAAGGAGTTGTCCAAATCGAACCAAACTCGGTATGGAGTATCCCCTGTGTACCTAGAGCGTAAAATAAAAAGAATTTTTGCTATAGCTTGCCTAGGAAAAAAGTTAGTTTTTCATACGGAAATTTGCGAATTTCGCAAATAAGGAATTTTAAAAATAGGTCTTTTTCGTCGGGTCAAGGAGTTGTCCAAATCAAACCGAACTCGGTATGGAGTGTCCTCTGTGTACCTAGAGTCTAAAACAAAAAGAATTTTTGCTATAGCTTGCCTAGGAAAAAAGTTAGTTTTCATACGGAAATATCGAATAATTCGCTTATTATTCGCTTATTCTATTTTCAAAAATATAGAAATTTCATCGGGTCAAGGAGTTGTTCAAATCTAACCAAAACTTGGTATGGAGTATCCCCAGTATATGTAGAGTGAGTGACAAAAAGAATTTTTGCTATAGCTTGCCTAGGAAAAAAGTTAGTTTTTCATACGGAAATATCGAATAATTCGCTTATTATTCGCTTATTCTATTTTCAAAAATATAGAAATTTTATCGGGTCAAGGAGTTGTCCAAATCTAACCAAACTCGGTGTGGAGTATCCCATGTGTACCTAGAACGTAAAACAAAAAAAATTTTTGCTATAGCTTGCCTAGGAAAAAAGTTAGTTTTTCATACGGAAATTTGCGAATTTCGCAAATAACGAATTTTAAAAATAGATCTTTTTCGTCGGGTCAAGGAGTTGTCCAAATCGAACCAAACTCTGTATGGAGTATCCCCTGTGTACCTAGAGTCTAAAACAAAAAGAATTTTTGCTATAGCTTGCCTAGGAAAAAAGTTAGTTTTTCATACGGAAATATCGAATAATTCGCTTATTATTCTCTTATTCTATTTTCAAAAATATAGAAATTTTATCGGGTCAAGGAGTTGTCCAAATCTAACCAAACTCGGTGTGGAGTATCCCATGTGTACCTAGAGCGTAAAACAAAAAGAATTTTTGCTATAGCTTGCCTAGGAAAAAAGTTAGTTTTTCATACGGAAATTTGCTAATTTCGCAAATAACGAATTTTAAAAATAGGTCTTTTTCGTCGGGTCAAGGAGTTGTCCAAATCGAACCAAACTCGGTATGGAGTATCTCCTGTGTACCTAGAGTCTAAAACAAAAAGAATTTTTGCTATAGCTTGCCTAGGAAAAAAGTTAGTTTTTCATACGGAAATATCGAATAATTCGCTTATTATTCTCTTATTCTATTTTCAAAAATATAGAAATTTTATCGGGTCAAGGAGTTGTCCAAATCTAACCAAACTCGGTGTGGAGTATCCCATGTGTACCTAGAGCGTAAAACAAAAAGATTTTTTGCTATAGCTTGCCTAGGAAAAAAGTTAGTTTTTCATACGGAAATATCGATTAATTCGCTTATTATTCGCTTATTCTATTTGCAAAAATATAGAAATTTCATCGGGTCAAGGAGTTGTTCAAATCTAACCAAACTTGGTATGGAGTATCCCCAGTATATGTAGAGTGAGTGACAAAAAGAATTTTTGCTATAGCTTGCCTAGGAAAAAAGTTAGTTTTTCATACGGAAATTTGCGAATTTCGCAAATAACGAATTTTAAAAATAGGTCTTTTTCGTCGGGTCAAGGAGTTGTCCAAATCGAACCAAACTCGGTATGGAGTTTCCCCTGTGTACCTGGAGTCTAAAACAAAAAGATTTTTTGCTATAGCTTGCCTACAAAATTATTTAGTATTTCATACGGAAATATCGAATAATTCGCTTATTATTCGCTTATTCTATTTTCAAAAATATAGAAATTTCATCGGGTCAAGGAGTTGTTCAAATCTAACCAAACTTGGTATGGAGTATCCCATGTGTACCTAGAGCGTAAAACAAAAAGAATTTTTGGTATAGCTTGTCTAGAAAAAAAGTTCGTTTTTCAATCGGAAATTTCGACTCATTCGCTTGCTATACGCTTATTCTGTTTTCAAAAATATAGAAATTTTATCGGGTCAAGGAGTTGTCCAAATCGAACCAAACTCGGTATGGAGTATCCCCTGTGTACCTAGAGTCTAAAACAAAAAGAATTTTTGGTATAGCTTGTCTAGGAAAAAAGTTCGTATTTCAATCGGAAATTTCGACTCATTCGCTTATTCTATTCTCAAAAATAGAGAAATTTTATCGGATCAAGGACTTTTTCAAAGTGAACCAAATTGATATCCCAGACTACCAGTAACATTTAGGTTGTAATGAAAAAGAATGGTCCGCCTAACGTTCCTAGAAAAAAAGTTTGTATCTCAATCGGAAATCTCGACTTATTCGCTTATTCTATTTTCAAAAATAGAGAAATTTTATCGGATCAAGGACTTTCGACGAGAAATAAGTTGATATTTGAGTTTTCATTGGTGTTTCCCATGTTAAAAATACATATAGAGGCGATTGTTTTTAGTATGAAAGAAAGTTTGCTTCTTTTTCATGATATCATATATATAAGAGTTTGGTCAACTTTTTCTTCCAAAATATAGGTTCTTTTTTTCAAAATATCTCTTTGAGTAAATTTTTTTGGACTTCTGACAATCAGGATTAATTAGTTATCACTACTAGACGTCTCCAATAGTAAAAAGAACCAGAGTTTTGGTGTATCTGCATTGTGAATCGCTTGTTGCGCTTAATCCGTACCATCGGTAAACATGGGACCACCCATCCCCGGGTATCAGGGGACGCCACCAAGTGTGAACTGGGACCACCACCACGGGTCAATGTGGGACCACTCAGCCCCGGGTATCAGGGGTACTAAGCTATAGGGGTTAATTTATGCTGTAATTTTTTAAGATGTTCTCTGCTGTAAATAGGTGATTTGTGTAATGTCTTCGCAAAAGTTACGTTTCTGGTACGGTTCACGTTTCTAGTTGTCAAACTGGGATGACTAGTGACTTTAGTCACCAGTATAGGTCTGATAGACCCAATATATGTTGCTTGTTGTATTGGTCCCATAACTTTTGCTTGTTGTGGTTATATATTTAATACTATTATTTCTTAAGGTGAGGGCCTCGGGGCCCCATGAGGTGCACACCCCCTCCTGCCCCGTTGAGACGCCGGTTAGTCGGTTCCCCCCGCTGGTTTTTGTGCACCTCATGCTGGGGATAAGCGATGCGATCAATGACAAATTTCCAGTAGAATGGGAAAATAGCAGTTGATAAATTGATGTGTTTATAGCAAAACGTTCCGCCATAGGTCATTTTGTTGGTATGTTGTCTTTAGTCAGTAGATTGTTCTTGTGTGTGATCATGACTTTCATGTATGTTTAGAGCGGCTAAAATATGGTTGAACGGCCGTTTGCTTTTGAGCGTATAGTGTGCAACTAGGTGACAAAGGGTGCTGCCTGACTTGTTTGAGTGGACTTCATGCATGATTTTTATCATGCATGATTTCCATGCATTCAAGTCTGGTGGTGTTCTCTGTCACCTAGTAGCTACACTTGCGGGCAAAAGCAAACTGCCGGGATACTCGAAAGTGCCTACCTAACTGCGCGGATTTTCGCAGAGCTCGCACAATTTGCGAGCCTTAAGATAAGTCTAAAAATGAACAATAAATATACGCAATTTTAATTTCAGATTTGCTTGTTTGAAAGTTTGAAATATAAGTTCCCGTCAACTCCCGTCTCCAGATTTACAAGCCAGAAGTCAAGAGGTAAATCTGCGTTTTCTGCTAAGCGTATTACCTATAAGTTTCATTTTTGTCTTTTATTTTTAGTCTTTTATTGTGCGCAACGGTTGTACGCACGTTCTGAAAACAATTTTTTCAATGAATTCCGGCTGTGCAATTTCATTAGTGAAAAGCTTGTGCGCAACGGTGGTACGCACAAGCATATTTCACTCAATAGCACTCAATAGTTGTTTTTCGTTTAGAAGAAACCGGTGAAAGTTCTGGTAATTGGAGATAGTAACCTTGTGAGGCTGGAAAGTGACATCCAATGTGACGAGTTTATACAACAATATGATGTTACCATTGACGCCAAGCCAGGCTTTCGGGCCGCTTTTCTTGACGGAGAGTGGTCCGCTAAAACCAGAAGAGGGGGTTACACCCATGTTATTGTTGTCTGCGGAAATAACGATCTAAGTGTGCATCCCAGACGAAAATTCGAGAGGTCAACTCCAGTCGAAACAGCCTTAAACCTCGTGGCCTTCCATCATGTCCTCAGAGACAATGGAATCAAATGTTTTGTAGTAGGCATGTTGCAGCGCGGTGACTTGATGCAAGAGAAACACTTGGTGCTTGAGACCAATGAAATTTTGAAGAGTTATCTAATGAGTAACAAGGATTCGAGTTATATCGGCCCGAGGCATATTCAGTCGAAACATTTCAGACAAAACGATCTTGCACACCTAACCGAAGAGGGTAAATTCCTTATGAGAGCGATGCTATTGAAGGTTCTAAACAGCCGGCTATGAGTAAGCTGATGACTTGAGTCACTTGTGAATTGAATTGTTTAATGCTTGCGTTGTATATTTTTGCATTATTTTCATTTGAGCAGTTGACCATTCATTGTTCCTGCTAATCTTTTCTGAAACCAAAAGGAAACAGAAATAATTTCTGATAGGTTCCCTAAGAGAAGGATTTTTTGATCTGGTTGATCTACGGAAGAAAGTACTTAGGTGGTTGTCAGATTTCGAGCTCAAAAATTAAATTTAGGCAATTTAACGAAAAGTGTTTTCCAATCTAGTCTTGGACTTATTCGACTAAACTGAGGTGTGGTGGAGGAGTGTATCCCTCCTAATAGGTTCTACAGGAGAAGGAATTTTTGATCTGGTTGTTCTACGAAAATGTACTTAGGTGGTTGTCAGATTTCGAGCTCAAAAATTAAATTTAGGCATTTTAACGAAAAGTGGTTTCCAATCTAGTCTTGGACTTATTCTACTGAACTGAGGGCTGGCGGATGAGTGTATCCCCCCTAATAGGTTCTGCAGGAGAAGGAATTTTGGATCTGGTTGTTCTACGAAAAAAGTACTTAGGTGGTTTTCAGATTTCGAACTCAAAAATTAAATTTAGGCATTTTAACGAAAAGTGGTTTCCAATCTAGTCTTGGACTTATTCTACTGAACTGAGGGCTGGCGGAGGAGTGTATCCCTCCTAATAGGTTCTCCAGGAGAAGGAATTTTTGATTTGGTTGTTCTACGAAAAAAGTACTAAGGTGGTTGTCAGATTTCGAGCTCAAAATTTAAATTTAGGCAATTTATTGAAAAGTGGTTTCCAATCTAGTCTTGGACTTATTCTACTGAACTGAGGGCTGGCGGAGGAGTGTATCCCTCCTAATAGGTTCTACAGGAGAAGGAATTTTTGATCAGGTTGTTCTACGAAAAAATTACTTATGTGGTTGTCAGATTTCGAGCTCAAAAATTAAATTTAGGCAATTTAACGAAAAGTGTTTTCCAATCTAGTCTTGGACTTATTCTACTGAACTGAGGGCTGGCCGAGGAGTGTATCCCTCCTAATAGGTTCTACAGGAGAAGGAATTTTTTATCTGGTTGTTCTACGAAAAAAGTACTTAGGTGGTTGTCAGATTTTGAGCTCAAAATTTAGATTTAGGCATTTTAACGAAAAGTGTTTTCCAATCTAGTCTTGGACTTATTCGACTAAACTGAGGTGTGGTGGAGGAGTGTATCCCTCCTAATAGGTTCTACAGGGGAAGGAATTTTTGATCTGGTTGTTCTACGAAAAAAGTACTTAGGTGGTTGTCAGATTTCGAGCTCAAAAATTAAATTTAGGCATTTTAACGAAAAGTGGTTTCCAATCTAGTCTTGGACTTATTCGATTAAACTGAGGTGTGGTGGAGGAGTGTATCCCTCCTAATAGGTTCTACAGGAGAAGGAATTTTTTATCTGGTTGTTCTACGAAAAAAGTACTTAGGTGGTTGTCAGATTTCGAGCTCAAAAATTAAATTTAGGCATTTTAACGAAAAGTGGTTTCCAATCTAGTCTTGGACTTATTCGATTAAACTGAGGTGTGGTGGAGGAGTGTATCCCTCCTAATAGGTTCTACAGGAGAAGGAATTTTTGATCTGGTTGTTCTACGAAAAAAGTACTTAGGTGGTTGTCAGATTTCGAGCTCAAAAATTAAATTTAGGCATTTTAACGAAAAGTGGTTTCCAATCTAGTCTTGGACTTATTCTACTGAACTGAGGGCTGGCGGAGGAGTGTATCCCTCCTAATAGGTTCTACGGGAGAAGGAATTTTGGATCTGGTTGTTCTACGAAAAAAGTACTTAGGTGGTTGTCAGATTTCGAGCTCAAAAATTAGATTTAGGCAATTTAACGAAAAGTGTTTTCCAATTTAGTCTTGGACTTATTCTATTGAACTGAGGTCTGGCGGAGGAGTGTATCCCTCCTAATAGGTTCTGCAGGAGAAGGAATTTTTGATTTGGTTGTTCTACGAAAAAAGTACTTAGGTGGTTGTCAGATTTCGAGCTCAAAAATTAAATTTAGGCAATTTAACGAAAAGTGGTTTCCAATCTAGTCTTGGATTTATTCTACTGAACTGAAGGCTGGCGGAGGAGTGTATCCTTTCTAATAGGTTCTGCAGGAGAAGGAATTTTTGATCTGGTTGTTCTACGAAAAAAGTACTTAGGTGGTTGTCAGATTTCGAGCTCAAAAATTAAATTTAGGCATTTTAACGAAAAGTGTTTTCCAATCTAATCTTGGACTTATTCTACTGAACTGAGGTCTGGGGGAGGATTGTATCCCTCCTAATAGGTTCTGCAGGAGAAGGAATTTTTGATTTGGTTGTTCTACGAAAAAAGTACTTAGGTGGTTGTCAGATTTCGAGCTCAAAAATTAAATTTAGGCATTTTAACGAAAAGTGGTTTCCAATCTAGTCTTGGACTTATTCTACTGAACTGAGGGCTGGCGGAGGAGTGTATCCTTTCTAATAGGTTCTGCAGGAGAAGGAATTTTTGATCTGGTTGTTCTACGAAAAAAGTACTTAGGTGGTTGTCAGATTTCGAGCTCAAAAATTAAATTTAGGCATTTTAACGAAAAGTGTTTTCCAATCTAGTCTTGGACTTATTCTACTGAACTGAGGTCTGACGGAGGAGTGTATCCCTTCTAATAGGTTCTGCAGGAGAAGGAATTTTTGATTTGGTTGTTCGACGAAAAAAGTACTTAGGTGGTTGTCAGATTTCGAGCTCAAAAATTAAATTTAGGCAATTTAACGAAAAGTGGTTTCCAATCTAGTCTTGGACTTATTCTACTGAACTGAGGTCTGGCGGAGGAGTGTATAACTCCTAATAGGTTCTGCAGGAGAAGGAATTTTTGATCTGGTTGTTCTACGAAAAAAGTACTTAGGTGGTTGTCAGATTTCGAGCTCAAAAATTAAATTTAGGCATTTTAACGAAAAGTGTTTTCCAATCTAGTCTTGGACTTATTCTACTGAACTGAGGTCTGGCGGAGGAGTGTATCCCTCCTAATAGGTCCTACAGGAAAAGGAATTTTTGATCTGGTTGTTCTACGAAAAAAGTACTTAGGTGGTTGTCAGATTTCGAGCTCAAAAATTAAATTTAGGCATTTTAACGAAAAGTGTTTTCCAATCTAGTCTTGGACTTATTCTACTGAACTGAGGTCTGGCGGAGGAGTGTATCCCTCCTAATAGGTTCTGCAGGAGAAGGAATTTTTGATTTGGTTGTTCTACGAAAAAAGTACTTAGGTGGTTGTCAGATTTCGAGCTCAAAAATTAAATTTAGGCATTTTAATGAAAAGTGTTTTCCAATCTAGTCTTGGACTTATTCTACTGAACTGAGGTCTGGCGGAGGAGTGTATCCCTCCTAATAGGTTCTCCAGGAGAAGGAATTTTTGATTTGGTTGTTCTACGAAAAAAGTACTTAGGTGGTTGTCAGATTTCGAGCTCAAAAATTAAATTTAGGCATTTTAACGAAAAGTGTTTTCCAATCTAGTCTTGGACTTATTCTACTGAACTGAGGTCTGGCGGAGGAGTGTATCCCTCCTAATAGGTTCTCCAGGAGAAGGAATTTTTGATTTGGTTGTTCTACGAAAAAAGTACTTAGGTGGTTGTCAGATTTCGAGCTCAAAAATTAAATTTAGGCAATTTAACGAAAAGTGGTTTCCAATCTAGTCTTGGACTTATTCTACTGAACTGAGGTCTGGCGGAGGAGTGTATAACTCCTAATAGGTTCTGCAGGAGAAGGAATTTTTGATCTGGTTGTTCTACGAAAAAAGTACTTAGGTGGTTGTCAGATTTCGAGCTCAAAAATTAAATTTAGGCATTTTAACGAAAAGTGTTTTCCAATCTAGTCTTGGACTTATTCTACTGAACTGAGGTCTGGCGGAGGAGTGTATCCCTCCTAATAGGTCCTACAGGAAAAGGAATTTTTGATCTGGTTGTTCTACGAAAAAAGTACTTAGGTGGTTGTCAGATTTCGAGCTCAAAAATTAAATTTAGGCATTTTAACGAAAAGTGTTTTCCAATCTAGTCTTGGACTTATTCTACTGAACTGAGGTCTGGCGGAGGAGTGTATCCCTCCTAATAGGTTCTGCAGGAGAAGGAATTTTTGATTTGGTTGTTCTACGAAAAAAGTACTTAGGTGGTTGTCAGATTTCGAGCTCAAAAATTAAATTTAGGCAATTTAACGAAAAGTGGTTTCCAATCTAGTCTTGGACTTATTCTACTGAACTGAGGTCTGGCGGAGGAGTGTATACCTCCTAATAGGTTCTGCAGGAGAAGGAATTTTTGATCTGGTTGTTCTACGAAAAAAGTACTTAGGTGGTTGTCAGATTTCGAGCTCAAAAATTAAATTTAGGCATTTTAACGAAAAGTGTTTTCCAATCTAGTCTTGGACTTATTCTACTGAACTGAGGTCTGGCGGAGGAGTGTATCCCTCCTAATAGGTTCTACAGGAGAAGGAATTTTTGATCTGGTTGTTCTACGAAAAAAGTACTTAGGTGGTTGTCAGATTTCGAGCTCAAAAATTAAATTTAGGCATTTTAACGAAAAGTGGTTTCCAATCTAGTCTTGGACTTATTCTACTGAACTGAGGTCTGGCGGAGGAGTGTATACCTCCTAATAGGTTCTGCAGGAGAAGGAATTTTTGATCTGGTTGTTCTACGAAAAAAGTACTTAGGTGGTTGTCAGATTTCGAGCTCAAAAATTAAATTTAGGCATTTTAACGAAAAGTGTTTTCCAATCTAGCCTTGGACTTATTCTACTGAACTGAGGTCTGGCGGAGGAGTGTATCCCTCCTAGTAGGTTCTACAGGAGAAGGAATTTTTGATCTGGTTGTTCTACGAAAAAAGTACTTAGGTGGTTGTCAGATTTCGAGCTCAAAAATTAAATTTAGGCATTTTAACGAAAAGTGGTTTCCAATCTAGTCTTGGACTTATTCTACTGAACTGAGGGCTGGCGGAGGAGTGTATCCCTCCTAATAGGTTCTGCAGGAGAAGGAATTTTTGATTTGGTTGTTCTACGAAAAAAGTACTTAGGTGGTTGTCAGATTTCGAGCTCAAAAATTAAATTTAGGCAATTTAACGAAAAGTGGTTTCCAATCTAGTCTTGGACTTATTCTACTGAACTGAGGTCTGGCGGAGGAGTGTATACCTCCTAATAGGTTCTGCAGGAGAAGGAATTTTTGATCTGGTTGTTCTACGAAAAAAGTACTTAGGTGGTTGTCAGATTTCGAGCTCAAAAATTAAATTTAGGCATTTTAACGAAAAGTGTTTTCCAATCTAGTCTTGGACTTATTCTACTGAACTGAGGTCTGGCGGAGGAGTGTATCCCTCCTAATAGGTTCTACAGGAGAAGGAATTTTTGATCTGGTTGTTCTACGAAAAAAGTACTTAGGTGGTTGTCAGATTTCGAGCTCAAAAATTAAATTTAGGCATTTTAACGAAAAGTGGTTTCCAATCTAGTCTTGGACTTATTCTACTGAACTGAGGTCTGGCGGAGGAGTGTATACCTCCTAATAGGTTCTGCAGGAGAAGGAGTTTTTGATCTGGTTGTTCTACGAAAAAAGTACTTAGGTGGTTGTCAGATTTCGAGCTCAAAAATTAAATTTAGGCATTTTAACGAAAAGTGTTTTCCAATCTAGTCTTGGACTTATTCTACTGAACTGAGGTCTGGCGGAGGAGTGTATCCCTCCTAATAGGTTCTACAGGAGAAGGAATTTTTGATCTGGTTGTTCTACGAAAAAAGTACTTAGGTGGTTGTCAGATTTCGAGCTCAAAAATTAAATTTAGGCATTTTAACGAAAAGTGGTTTCCAATCTAGTCTTGGACTTATTCTACTGAACTGAGGTCTGGCGGAGGAGTGTATACCTCCTAATAGGTTCTGCAGGAGAAGGAATTTTTGATCTGGTTGTTCTACGAAAAAAGTACTTAGGTGGTTGTCAGATTTCGAGCTCAAAAATTAAATTTAGGCATTTTAACGAAAAGTGTTTTCCAATCTAGTCTTGGACTTATTCTACTGAACTGAGGTCTGGCGGAGGAGTGTATCCCTCCTAATAGGTTCTGCAGGAGAAGGAATTTTTGATTTGGTTGTTCTACGAAAAAAGTACTTAGGTGGTTGTCAGATTTCGAGCTCAAAAATTAAATTTAGGCATTTTAACGAAAAGTGTTTTCCAATCTAGTCTTGGACTTATTCTACTGAACTGAGGTCTGGCGGAGGAGTGTATCCCTCCTAATAGGTTCTGCAGGAGAAGGAATTTTTGATTTGGTTGTTCTACGAAAAAAGTACTTAGGTGGTTGTCAGATTTCGAGCTCAAAAATTAAATTTAGGCAATTTAACGAAAAGTGGTTTCCAATCTAGTCTTGGACTTATTCTACTGAACTGAGGTCTGGCGGAGGAGTGTATACCTCCTAGTAGGTTCTGCAGGAGAAGGAATTTTTGATCTGGTTGTTCTACGAAAAAAGTACTTAGGTGGTTGTCAGATTTCGAGCTCAAAAATTAAATTTAGGCATTTTAACGAAAAGTGTTTTCCAATCTAGTCTTGGACTTATTCTACTGAACTGAGGTGTGGTGGAGGAGTGTATCCCTCCTAATAGGTTCTACAGGAGAAGGAATTTTTGATCTGGTTGTTCTACGAAAAAAGTACTTAGGTGGTTGTCAGATTTCGAGCTCAAAAATTAAATTTAGGCATTTTAACGAAAAGTGGTTTCCAATCTAGTCTTGGACTTATTCTACTGAACTGAGGGCTGGCGGAGGAGTGTATCCCTACTAATAGGTTCTACAGGAGAAGGAATTTTGGATCTGGTTGTTCTACGAAAAAAGTACTTAGCTGGTTGTCAGATTTCGAGCTCAGAAATTAAATTTAGGCATTTTAACGAAAAGTGTTTTCCAATCTAGTCTTGGACTTATTCTACTGAACTGAGGGCTGGCTGAGGAATGTATCCCTCCTAATAGGTTCTACAGGAGAAGGAATTTTTGATCTGGTTGTTCTACGAGAAAAGTACTTAGGTGGTTGTCAGATTTCGAGCTCAAAAATTAGATTTAGGCAATTTAACGAAAAGTGTTTTCCAATTTAGTCTTGGACTTATTCTATTGAACTGAGGTCTGGCGGAGGAGTGTATCCCTCCTAATAGGTTCTGCAGGAGAAGGAATTTTTGATTTGGTTGTTCTACGAAAAAAGTACTTAGGTGGTTGTCAGATTTCGAGCTCAAAAATTAAATTTAGGCAATTTAACGAAAAGTGGTTTCCAATCTAGTCTTGGACTTATTCTACTGAACTGAGGGCTGGCGGAGGAGTGTATCCTTTCTAATAGGTTCTGCAGGAGAAGGAATTTTTGATCTGGTTGTTCTACGAAAAAAGTACTTAGGTGGTTGTCAGATTTCGAGCTCAAAAATTAAATTTAGGCATTTTAACGAAAAGTGTTTTCCAATCTAGTCTTGGACTTATTCTACTGAACTGAGGTCTGGCGGAGGAGTGTATCCCTCCTAATAGGTTCTGCAGGAGAAGAAATTTTTGATTTGGTTGTTCTACGAAAAAAGTACTTAGGTGGTTGTCAGATTTCGAGCTCAAAAATTAAGTTTAGGCATTTTAACGAAAAGTGTTTTCCAATCTAGTCTTGGACTTATTCTACTGAACTGAGGGCTGGCTGAGGAATGTATCCCTCCTAATAGGTTCTACAGGAGAAGGAATTTTTGATCTGGTTGTTCTACGAGAAAAGTACTTAGGTGGTTGTCAGATTTCGAGCTCAAAAATTAGATTTAGGCAATTTAACGAAAAGTGTTTTCCAATTTAGTCTTGGACTTATTCTATTGAACTGAGGTCTGGCGGAGGAGTGTATCCCTCCTAATAGGTTCTGCAGGAGAAGGAATTTTTGATTTGGTTGTTCTACGAAAAAAGTACTTAGGTGGTTGTCAGATTTCGAGCTCAAAAATTAAATTTAGGCAATTTAACGAAAAGTGGTTTCCAATCTAGTCTTGGACTTATTCTACTGAACTGAGGGCTGGCGGAGGAGTGTATCCTTTCTAATAGGTTCTGCAGGAGAAGGAATTTTTGATCTGGTTGTTCTACGAAAAAAGTACTTAGGTGGTTGTCAGATTTCGAGCTCAAAAATTAAATTTAGGCATTTTAACGAAAAGTGTTTTCCAATCTAGTCTTGGACTTATTCTACTGAACTGAGGTCTGGCGGAGGAGTGTATCCCTCCTAATAGGTTCTGCAGGAGAAGAAATTTTTGATTTGGTTGTTCTACGAAAAAAGTACTTAGGTGGTTGTCAGATTTCGAGCTCAAAAATTAAGTTTAGGCATTTTAACGAAAAGTGGTTTCCAATCTAGTCTTGGACTTATTCTACTGAACTGAGGGCTGGCGGAGGAGTGTATCCTTTCTAATAGGTTCTGCAGGAGAAGGAATTTTTGATCTGGTTGTTCTACGAAAAAAGTACTTAGGTGGTTGTCAGATTTCGAGCTCAAAAATTAAATTTAGGCATTTTAACGAAAAGTGTTTTCCAATCTAGTCTTGGACTTATTCTACTGAACTGAGGTCTGGCGGAGGAGTGTATCCCTCCTAATAGGTTCTGCAGGAGAAGGAATTTTTGATTTGGTTGTTCTACGAAAAAAGTACTTAGGTGGTTGTCAGATTTCGAGCTCAAAAATTAAATTTAGGCAATTTAACGAAAAGTGGTTTCCAATCTAGTCTTGGACTTATTCTACTGAACTGAGGTCTGGCGGAGGAGTGTAAACCTCCTAATAGGTTCTGCAGGAGAAGGAATTTTGGATCTGGTTGTTCTACGAAAAAAGTACTTAGGTGGTTGTCAGATTTCGAGCTCAAAAATTAAATTTAGGCATTTTAACGAAGTGTTTTCCAATCTAGTCTTGGACTTATTCTACTGAACTGAGGTCTGGCGGAGGAGTGTTTCCCTCCTAATAGGTTCTGCAGGAGAAGGAATTTTTGATTTGGTTGTTCTACGAAAAAAGTACTTAGGTGGTTGTCAGATTTCGAGCTCAAAAATTAAATTTAGGCAATTTAACGAAAAGTGTTTTCCAATCTAGTCTTGGACTTATTCTACTGAACTGAGGGCTGGCGGAGGAGTGTATCCTTTCTAATAGGTTCTGCAGGAGAAAGAATTTTTGATCTGGTTGTTCTACGAAAAAAGTACTTAGGTGGTTGTCAGATTTCGAGCTCAAAAATTAAATTTAGGCATTTTAACGAAAAGTGGTTTCCAATCTAGTCTTGGACTTATTCTACTGAACTGAGGTCTGGCGGAGGAGTGTATCCCTCCTAATAGGTTCTGCAGGAGAAGGAATTTTTGATTTGGTTGTTCTACGAAAAAAGTACTTAGGTGGTTGTCAGATTTCGAGCTCAAAAATTAAATTTAGGCATTTTAACGAAAAGTGTTTTCCAAACTAGTCTTGGACTTATTCTACTGAACTGAGGTCTGGCGGAGGAGTGTATCCCTCCTAATAGGTTCTGCAGGAGAAGGAATTTTTGATTTGGTTGTTCTACGAAAAAAGTACTTAGGTGGTTGTCAGATTTCGAGCTCAAAAATTAAATTTAGGCAATTTAACGAAAAGTGGTTTCCAATCTAGTCTTGGACTTATTCTACTGAACTGAGGTCTGGCGGAGGAGTGTATACCTCCTAATAGGTTCTGCAGGAGAAGGAATTTTTGATCTGGTTGTTCTACGAAAAAAGTACTTAGGTGGTTGTCAGATTTCGAGCTCAAAAATTAAATTTAGGCATTTTAACGAAAAGTGTTTTCCAATATAGTCTTGGACTTATTCTACTGAACTGAGGTCTGGCGGAGGAGTGTATCCCTCCTAATAGGTTCTACAGGAGAAGGAATTTTTGATCTGGTTGTTCTACGAAAAAAGTACTTAGGTGGTTGTCAGATTTCGAGCTCAAAAATTAAATTTAGGCATTTTAACGAAAAGTGGTTTCCAATCTAGTCTTGGACTTATTCTACTGAACTGAGGGCTGGCGGAGGAGTGTATCCCTCCTAATAGGTTCTGCAGGAGAAGGAATTTTTGATTTGGTTGTTCTACGAAAAAAGTACTTAGGTGGTTGTCAGATTTCGAGCTCAAAAATTAAATTTAGGCAATTTAACGAAAAGTGGTTTCCAATCTAGTCTTGGACTTATTCTACTGAACTGAGGTCTGGCGGAGGAGTGTATACCTCCTAATAGGTTCTGCAGGAGAAGGAATTTTTGATCTGGTTGTTCTACGAAAAAAGTACTTAGGTGGTTGTCAGATTTCGAGCTCAAAAATTAAGTTTAGGCATTTTAACGAAAAGTGTTTTCCAATCTAGTCTTGGACTTATTCTACTGAACTGAGGTCTGGCGGAGGAGTGTATCCCTCCTAATAGGTTCTACAGGAGAAGGAATTTTTGATCTGGTTGTTCTACGAAAAAAGTACTTAGGTGGTTGTCAGATTTCGAGCTCAAAAATTAAATTTAGGCATTTTAACGAAAAGTGGTTTCCAATCTAGTCTTGGACTTATTCGATTAAACTGAGGTGTGGTGGAGGAGTGTATCCCTCCTAATAGGTTCTACAGGAGAAGGAATTTTTGATCTGGTTGTTCTACGAAAAAAGTACTTAGGTGGTTGTCAGATTTCGAGCTCAAAAATTAAATTTAGGCATTTTAACGAAAAGTGGTTTCCAATCTAGTCTTGGACTTATTCTACTGAACTGAGGTCTGGCGGAGGAGTGTATCCCTCCTAATAGGTTCTACAGGAGAAGGAATTTTTGATCTGGTTGTTCTACGAAAAAAGTACTTAGGTGGTTGTCAGATTTCGAGCTCAAAAATTAAATTTAGGCATTTTAACGAAAAGTGGTTTCCAATCTAGTCTTGGACTTATTCGATTAAACTGAGGTGTGGTGGAGGAGTGTATCCCTCCTAATAGGTTCTACAGGAGAAGGAATTTTCGATCTGGTTGTTCTACGAAAAAAGTACTTAGGTGGTTGTCAGATTTCGAGCTCAAAAATTAAATTTAGGCATTTTAACGAAAAGTGGTTTCCAATCTAGTCTTGGACTTATTCTACTGAACTGAGGTCTGGCGGAGGAGTGTATCCCTCCTAATAGGTTCTACAGGAGAAGGAATTTTTGATCTGGTTGTTCTACGAAAAAAGTACTTAGGTGGTTGTCAGATTTCGAGCTCAAAAATTAAATTTAGGCATTTTAACGAAAAGTGGTTTCCAATCTAGTCTTGGACTTATTCGATTAAACTGAGGTGTGGTGGAGGAGTGTATACCTCCTAATAGGTTCTACAGGAGAAGGAATTTTTGATCTGGTTGTTCTACGAAAAAAGTACTTAGGTGGTTGTCAGATTTCGAGCTCAAAAATTAAATTTAGGCATTTTAACGAAAAGTGGTTTCCAATCAAGTCTTGGACTTATTCGATTAAACTGAGGTGTGGTGGAGGAGTGTATCCCTCCTAATAGGTTCTACAGGAGAAGGAATTTTTGATCTGGTTGTTCTACGAAAAAAGTACTTAGGTGGTTGTCAGATTTCGAGCTCAAAAATTAAATTTAGGCATTTTAACGAAAAGTGGTTTCCAATCTAGTCTTGGACTTATTCTACTGAACTGAGGTCTGGCGGAGGAGTGTATCCCTCCTAATAGGTTCTACAGGAGAAGGAATTTTTGATCTGGTTGTTCTACGAAAAAAGTACTTAGGTGGTTGTCAGATTTCGAGCTCAAAAATTAAATTTAGGCATTTTAACGAAAAGTGGTTTCCAATCTAGTCTTGGACTTATTCGATTAAACTGAGGTGTGGTGGAGGAGTGTATCCCTCCTAATAGGTTCTACAGGAGAAGGAATTTTCGATCTGGTTGTTCTACGAAAAAAGTACTTAGGTGGTTGTCAGATTTCGAGCTCAAAAATTAAATTTAGGCATTTTAACGAAAAGTGGTTTCCAATCTAGTCTTGGACTTATTCTACTGAACTGAGGTCTGGCGGAGGAGTGTATCCCTCCTAATAGGTTCTACAGGAGAAGGAATTTTTGATCTGGTTGTTCTACGAAAAAAGTACTTAGGTGGTTGTCAGATTTCGAGCTCAAAAATTAAATTTAGGCATTTTAACGAAAAGTGGTTTCCAATCTAGTCTTGGACTTATTCGATTAAACTGAGGTGTGGTGGAGGAGTGTATACCTCCTAATAGGTTCTACAGGAGAAGGAATTTTTGATCTGGTTGTTCTACGAAAAAAGTACTTAGGTGGTTGTCAGATTTCGAGCTCAAAAATTAAATTTAGGCATTTTAACGAAAAGTGGTTTCCAATCTAGTCTTGGACTTATTCGATTAAACTGAGGTGTGGTGGAGGAGTGTATCCCTCCTAATAGGTTCTGCAGGAGAAGGAATTTTTGATTTGGTTGTTCTACGAAAAAAGTACTTAGGTGGTTGTCAGATTTCGAGCTCAAAAATTAAATTTAGGCAATTTAACGAAAAGTGGTTTCCAATCTAGTCTTGGACTTATTCGATTAAACTGAGGTGTGGTGGAGGAGTGTATCCCTCCTAATAGGTTCTACAGGAGAAGGAATTTTTGATCTGGTTGTTCTACGAAAAAAGTACTTAGGTGGTTGTCAGATTTCGAGCTCAAAAATTAAATTTAGGCAATTTAACGAAAACTGGTTTCCAATCTAGTCTTGGACTTATTCTACTGAACTGAGGTCTGGTGGAGGAGTGTATCCCTCCTAATAGGTTCTGCAGGAGAAGGAATTTTTGATTTGGTTGTTCTACGAAAAAAGTACTTAGGTGGTTGTCAGATTTCGAGCTCAAAAATTAAATTTAGCCATTTTAACGAAAAGTGTTTTCCAATCTAGTCTTGGACTTATTCTACTGAACTGAGGTCTGGCGGAGGAGTGTATCCCTCCTAATAGGTTCTGCAGGAGAAGGAATTTTTGATTTGGTTGTTCTACGAAAAAAGTACTTAGGTGGTTGTCAGATTTCGAGCTCAAAAATTAAATTTAGGCAATTTAACGAAAAGTGGTTTCCAATCTAGTCTTGGACTTATTCTACTGAACTGAGGTCTGGCGGAGGAGTGTATACCTCCTAATAGGTTCTGCAGGAGAAGGAATTTTTGGTCTGGTTGTTCTACGAAAAAAGTACTTAGGTGGTTGTCAGATTTCGAGCTCAAAAATTAAATTTAGGCATTTTAACGAAAAGTGTTTTCTAATCTAGTCTTGGACTTATTCTACTGAACTGAGGTCTGGCGGAGGAGTGTATCCCTCCTAATAGGTTCTACAGGAGAAGGAATTTTTGATCTGGTTGTTCTACGAAAAAAGTACTTAGGTGGTTGTCAGATTTCGAGCTCAAAAATTAAATTTAGGCATTTTAACGAAAAGTGGTTTCCAATCTAGTCTTGGACTTATTCGATTAAACTGAGGTGTGGTGGAGGAGTGTATCCCTCCTAATAGGTTCTGCAGGAGAAGGAATTTTTGATTTGGTTGTTCTACGAAAAAAGTACTTAGGTGGTTGTCAGATTTCGAGCTCAAAAATTAAATTTAGGCAATTTAACGAAAAGTGGTTTCCAATCTAGTCTTGGACTTATTCGATTAAACTGAGGTGTGGTGGAGGAGTGTATCCCTCCTAATAGGTTCTACAGGAGAAGGAATTTTTGATCTGGTTGTTCTACGAAAAAAGTACTTAGGTGGTTGTCAGATTTCGAGCTCAAAAATTAAATTTAGGCAATTTAACGAAAACTGGTTTCCAATCTAGTCTTGGACTTATTCTACTGAACTGAGGTCTGGTGGAGGAGTATATCCCTCCTAATAGGTTCTGCAGGAGAAGGAATTTTTGATTTGGTTGTTCTACGAAAAAAGTACTGAGGTGGTTGTCAGATTTCGAGCTCAAAAATTAAATTTAGGCATTTTAACGAAAAGTGTTTTCCAATCTAGTCTTGGACTTATTCTACTGAACTGAGGTCTGGCGGAGGAGTGTATCCCTCCTAATAGGTTCTGCAGGAGAAGGAATTTTTGATTTGGTTGTTCTACGAAAAAAGTACTTAGGTGGTTGTCAGATTTCGAGCTCAAAAATTAAATTTAGGCAATTTAACGAAAAGTGGTTTCCAATCTAGTCTTGGACTTATTCTACTGAACTGAGGTCTGGCGGAGGAGTGTATACCTCCTAATAGGTTCTGCAGGAGAAGGAATTTTTGATCTGGTTGTTCTACGAAAAAAGTACTTAGGTGGTTGTCAGATTTCGAGCTCAAAAATTAAATTTAGGCATTTTAACGAAAAGTGTTTTCCAATCTAGTCTTGGACTTATTCTACTGAACTGAGGTCTGGCGGAGGAGTGTATCCCTCCTAATAGGTTCTACAGGAGAAGGAATTTTTGATCTGGTTGTTCTACGAAAAAAGTACTTAGGTGGTTGTCAGATTTCGAGCTCAAAAATTAAATTTAGGCATTTTAACGAAAAGTGGTTTCCAATCTAGTCTTGGACTTATTCGATTAAACTGAGGTGTGGTGGAGGAGTGTATCCCTCCTAATAGGTTCTGCAGGAGAAGGAATTTTTGATTTGGTTGTTCTACGAAAAAAGTACTTAGGTGGTTGTCAGATTTCGAGCTCAAAAATTAAATTTAGGCAATTTAACGAAAAGTGGTTTCCAATCTAGTCTTGGACTTATTCGATTAAACTGAGGTGTGGTGGAGGAGTGTATCCCTCCTAATAGGTTCTACAGGAGAAGGAATTTTTGATCTGGTTGTTCTACGAAAAAAGTACTTAGGTGGTTGTCAGATTTCGAGCTCAAAAATTAAATTTAGGCAATTTAACGAAAACTGGTTTCCAATCTAGTCTTGGACTTATTCTACTGAACTGAGGTCTGGTGGAGGAGTGTATCCCTCCTAATAGGTTCTGCAGGAGAAGGAATTTTTGATTTGGTTGTTCTACGAAAAAAGTACTTAGGTGGTTGTCAGATTTCGAGCTCAAAAATTAAATTTAGGCATTTTAACGAAAAGTGTTTTCCAATCTAGTCTTGGACATATTCTACTGAACTGAGGTCTGGCGGAGGAGTGTATCCCTCCTAATAGGTTCTGCAGGAGAAGGGATTTTTGATTTGGTTGTTCTACGAAAAAAGTACTTAGGTGGTTGTCAGATTTCGAGCTCAAAAATTAAATTTAGGCAATTTAACGAAAACTGGTTTCCAATCTAGTCTTGGACATATTCTACTGAACTGAGGTCTGGCGGAGGAGTGTATACCTCCTAATAGGTTCTGCAGGAGAAGGAATTTTTGATCTGGTTGTTCTACGAAAAAAGTACTTAGGTGGTTGTCAGATTTCGAGCTCAAAAATTAAATTTAGGCATTTTAACGAAAAGTGTTTTCCAATCTAGTCTTGGACTTATTCTACTGAACTGAGGTCTGGCGGAGGAGTGTATCCCTCCTAATAGGTTCTACAGGAGAAGGAATTTTTGATCTGGTTGTTCTACGAAAAAAGTACTTAGGTGGTTGTCAGATTTCGAGCTCAAAAATTAAATTTAGGCATTTTAACGAAAAGTGGTTTCCAATCTAGTCTTGGACTTATTCTACTGAACTGAGGGCTGGCGGAGGAGTGTATCCCTCCTAATAGGTTCTGCAGGAGAAGGAATTTTTGATTTGGTTGTTCTACGAAAAAAGTACTTAGGTGGTTGTCAGATTTCGAGCTCAAAAATTAAATTTAGGCAATTTAACGAAAAGTGGTTTCCAATCTAGTCTTGGACTTATTCTACTGAACTGAGGTCTGGCGGAGGAGTGTATACCTCCTAATATGTTCTGCAGGAGAAGGAATTTTTGATCTGGTTGTTCTACGAAAAAAGTACTTAGGTGGTTGTCAGATTTCGAGCTCAAAAATTAAGTTTAGGCATTTTAACGAAAAGTGTTTTCCAATCTAGTCTTGGACTTATTCTACTGAACTGAGGTCTGGCGGAGGAGTGTATCCCTCCTAATAGGTTCTACAGGAGAAGGAATTTTTGATCTGGTTGTTCTACGAAAAAAGTACTTAGGTGGTTGTCAGATTTGGAGCTCAAAAATTAAATTTAGGCATTTTAACGAAAAGTGGTTTCCAATCTAGTCTTGGACTTATTCGATTAAACTGAGGTGTGGTGGAGGAGTGTATCCCTCCTAATAGGTTCTACAGGAGAAGGAATTTTTGATCTGGTTGTTCTACGAAAAAAGTACTTAGGTGGTTGTCAGATTTCGAGCTCAAAAATTAAATTTAGGCATTTTAACGAAAAGTGGTTTCCAATCTAGTCTTGGACTTATTCTACTGAACTGAGGTCTGGCGGAGGAGTGTATCCCTCCTAATAGGTTCTACAGGAGAAGGAATTTTTGATCTGGTTGTTCTACGAAAAAGTACTTAGGTGGTTGTCAGATTTCGAGCTCAAAAATTAAATTTAGGCATTTTAACGAAAAGTGGTTTCCAATCTAGTCTTGGACTTATTCGATTAAACTGAGGTGTGGTGGAGGAGTGTATCCCTCCTAATAGGTTCTACAGGAGAAGGAATTTTTGATCTGGTTGTTCTACGAAAAAAGTACTTAGGTGGTTGTCAGATTTCGAGCTCAAAAATTAAATTTAGGCATTTTAACGAAAAGTGGTTTCCAATCTAGTCTTGGACTTATTCTACTGAACTGAGGTCTGGCGGAGGAGTGTATCCCTCCTAATAAGTTCTACAGGAGAAGGAATTTTTGATCTGTTTGTTCTACGAAAAAAGTACTTAGGTGGTTGTCAGATTTCGAGCTCAAAAATTATATTTAGGCATTTTAACGAAAAGTGGTTTCCAATCTAGTCTTGGACTTATTCGATTAAACTGAGGTGTGGTGGAGGAGTGTATCCCTCCTAATAGGTTCTACAGGAGAAGGAATTTTTGATCTGGTTGTTCTACGAAAAAAGTACTTAGGTGGTTGTCAGATTTCGAGCTCAAAAATTAAATTTAGGCATTTTAACGAAAAGTGGTTTCCAATCTAGTCTTGGACTTATTCGATTAAACTGAGGTGTGGTGGAGGAGTGTATCCCTCCTAATAGGTTCTGCAGGAGAAGGAATTTTTGATTTGGTTGTTCTACGAAAAAAGTACTTAGGTGGTTGTCAGATTTCGAGCTCAAAAATTAAATTTAGGCATTTTAACGAAAAGTGGTTTCCAATCTAGTCTTGGACTTATTCGATTAAACTGAGGTGTGGTGGAGGAGTGTATCCCTCCTAATAGGTTCTACAGGAGAAGGAATTTTTGATCTGGTTGTTCTACGAAAAAAGTACTTAGGTGGTTGTCAGATTTCGAGCTCAAAAATTAAATTTAGGCATTTTAACGAAAAGTGGTTTCCAATTTAGTCTTGGACTTATTCTACTGAACTGAGGTCTGGCGGAGGAGTGTATCCCTCCTAATAGGTTCTACAGGAGAAGGAATTTTTGATCTGTTTGTTCTACGAAAAAAGTACTTAGGTGGTTGTCAGATTTCGAGCTCAAAAATTATATTTAGGCATTTTAACGAAAAGTGGTCTCCAATCTAGTCTTGGACTTATTCGATTAAACTGAGGTGTGGTGGAGGAGTGTATCCCTCCTAATAGGTTCTACAGGAGAAGGAGTTTTTGATCTGGTTGTTCTACGAAAAAAGTACTTAGGTGGTTGTCAGATTTCGAGCTCAAAAATTAAATTTAGGCATTTTAACGAAAAGTGGTTTCCAATCTAGTCTTGGACTTATTCGATTAAACTGAGGTGTGGTGGAGGAGTGTATCCCTCCTAATAGGTTCTGCAGGAGAAGGAATTTTTGATTTGGTTGTTCTACGAAAAAAGTACTTAGGTGGTTGTCAGATTTCGAGCTCAAAAATTAAATTTAGGCATTTTAACGAAAAGTGGTTTCCAATCTAGTCTTGGACTTATTCGATTAAACTGAGGTGTGGTGGAGGAGTGTATCCCTCCTAATAGGTTCTGCAGGAGAAGGAATTTTTGATCTGGTTGTTCTACGAAAAAAGTACTTAGGTGGTTGTCAGATTTCGAGCTCAAAAATTAAATTTAGGCATTTTAACGAAAAGTGTTTTCCAATCTAGTCTTGGACTTATTCTACTGAACTGAGGTCTGGCGGAGGAGTGTATCCCTCCTAATAGGTTCTACAGGAGAAGGAATTTTTGATCTGGTTGTTCTACGAAAAAAGTACTTAGGTGGTTGTCAGATTTCGAGCTCAAAAGTTAAATTTAGGCGTTTTAACGAAAAGTGGTTTCCAATCTAGTCTTGGACTTATTCGATTAAACTGAGGTGTGGTGGAGGAGTGTATCCCTCCTAATAGGTTCTACAGGAGAAGGAATTTTTGATCTGGTTGCTCTACGAAAAAAGTACTTAGGTGGTTGTCAGATTTCGAGCTCAAAAATTAAATTTAGGCATTTTTGACGAAAAGTGGTTTCCAATCTAGTCTTGGACTTTTTCTACTGAACTGAGGGCTGGCGGAGGAGTGTATCCCTCCTAATAGGTTCTACAGGAGAAGGAATTTTTGATCTGGTTGTTCTACGAAAAAATTACTTAGGTGGTTGTCAGATTTCGAGCTCAAAAATTAAATTTAGGCATTTTAACGAAAAGTGGTTTCCAATCTAGTCTTGGACTTATTCTACTGAACTGAGGGCTGGCGGAGGAGTGTATCCCTCCTAATAGGTTCTACAGGAGAAGGAATTTTGGATCTGGTTGTTCTACGAAAAAAGTACTTATGTGGTTGTCAGATTTCGAGCTCAAAAATTAAATTTAGGCATTTTAACGAAAAGTGTTTTCCAATCTAGTCTTGGACTTATTCTACTGAACTGAGGGCTGGCGGAGGAGTGTATCCCTCCTAATAGGTTCTACAGGAGAAGGATTTTTTGATCTGGTTGTTCTACGAAAAAAATACTTAGGTGGTTGTCAGATTTCGAGCTCAAAAATTAAATTTAGGCATTTTAACGAAAAGTGGTTTCCAATCTAGTCTTGGACTTATTCGATTAAACTGAGGTGTGGTGGAGGAGTGTATCCCTCCTAATAGGTTCTACAGGAGAAGGAATTTTTGATCTGGTTGTTCTACGAAAAAAGTACTTAGGTGGTTGTCAGATTTCGAGCTCAAAAATTAAATTTAGGCATTTTAACGAAAAGTGGTTTCCAATCTAGCCTTGGACTTATTCTACTGAACTGAGGGCTGGCGGAGGAGTGTATCCTTTCTTAAGGTTCTGCAGGAGAAGGAATTTTTGATCTGGTTGTTCTACGAAAAAAGTACTTAGGTGGTTGTCAGATTTCGAGCTCAAAAATTAAATTTAGGCATTTTAACGAAGTGTTTTCCAATCTAGTCTTGGACTTATTCTACTGAACTGAGGTCTGGCGGAGGAGTGTATCCCTCCTAATAGGTTCTGCAGGAGAAGGAATTTTTGATTTGGTTGTTCTACGAAAAAAGTACTTAGGTGGTTGTCAGATTTCGAGCTCAAAAATTAAATTTAGGCAATTTAACGAAAAGTGGTTTCCAATCTAGTCTTGGACTTATTCTACTGAACTGAGGTCGGGCGGAGGAGTGTATACCTGTTAATAGGTTCTGCAGGAGAAGGAATTTTTGATCTGGTTGTTCTACGAAAAAAGTACTTAGGTGGTTGTCAGATTTCGAGCTCAAAAATTAAATTTAGGCATTTTAACGAAAAGTGGTTTCCAATCTAGTCTTGGACTTATTCGATTAAACTGAGGTGTGGTGGAGGAGTGTATCCCTCCTAATAGGTTCTACCGGAGAAGGAATTTTTGATCTGGTTGTTCTACGAAAAAAGTACTTAGGTGGTTGTCAGATTTCGAGCTCAAAAATTAAATTTAGGCATTTTAACGAAAAGTGGTTTCCAATCTAGTCTTGGACTTATTCTACTGAACTGAGGGCTGGCGGAGGAGTTTATCCCTCCTAATAGGTTCTACAGGAGAAGGAATTTTGGATCTGGTTGTTGTACGAAAAAAGTACTTAGGTGGTTGTCAGATTTCGAGCTCAAAAATTAAATTTAGGCATTTTAACGAAAAGTGGTTTCCAATCTAGTCTTGGACTTATTCTACTGAACTGAGGGCTGGCGGAGGAGTGTATCCTTTCTTAAGGTTCTGCAGGAGAAGGAATTTTTGATCTGGTTGTTCTACGAAAAAAGTACTTAGGTGGTTGTCAGATTTCGAGCTCAAAAATTAAATTTAGGCATTTTAACGAAGTGTTTTCCAATCTAGTCTTGGACTTATTCTACTGAACTGAGGTCTGGCGGAGGAGTGTATCCCTCCTAATAGGTTCTGCAGGAGAAGGAATTTTTGATTTGGTTGTTCTACGAAAAAAGTACTTAGGTGGTTGTCAGATTTCGAGCTCAAAAATTAAATTTAGGCAATTTAACGAAAAGTGGTTTCCAATCTAGTCTTGGACTTATTCTACTGAACTGAGGTCGGGCGGAGGAGTGTATACCTCCTAATAGGTTCTGCAGGAGAAGGAATTTTTGATCTGGTTGTTCTACGAAAAAAGTACTTAGGTGGTTGTCAGATTTCGAGCTCAAAAATTAAATTTAGGCATTTTAACGAAAAGTGTTTTCCAATCTAGTCTTGGACTTATTCTACTGAACTGAGGTCTGGCGGAGGAGTGTATCCCTCCTAATAGGTTCTACAGGAGAATGAATTTTTGATCTGGTTGTTCTACGAAAAAAGTACTTAGGTGGTAGTCAGATTTCGAGCTCAAAAATTAAATTTAGGCATTTTAACGAAAAGTGGTTTCCAATCTAGTCTTGGACTTATTCTACTGAACTGAGGGCTGGCGGAGGAGTGTATCCCTCCTAATAGGTTCTACAGGAGAAGGAATTTTTGATCTGGTTGTTCTACGAAAAAAGTACTTAGGTGGTTGTCAGATTTCGAGCTCAAAAATTAAATTTAGGCATTTTAACGAAAAGTGTTTTCCAATCTAGTCTTGGACTTATTCTACTGAACTGAGGTCTGTCGGAGGAGTGTATCCCTCCTAATAGGTTCTACAGGAGAAGGAATTTTTGATCTGGTTGTTCTACGAAAAAAGTACTTAGGTGGTTGTCAGTTTTCGAGCTCAAAAATTAAATTTAGGCATTTTAACGAAAAGTGGTTTCCAATCTAGTCTTGGACTTATTCGATTAAACTGAGGTGTGGTGGAGGAGTGTATCCCTCCTGATAGGTTCTGCAGGAGAAGGAATTTTTGATCTGGTTGTTCTACGAAAAAAGTACTTGGGTGGTTGTCAGATTTCGAGCTCAAAAATTAAATTTAGGCATTTTAACGAAAAGTGGTTTCCAATCTAGTCTTGGACTTATTCTACTGAACTGAGGGCTGGCGGAGGAGTGTATCCCTCCTAATAGGTTCTAAGGGAGAAGGAATTTTTGATCTGGTTGTTCTACGAAAAAAGTACTTAGGTGGTTGTCAGATTTCGAGCTCAAAAATTAAATTTAGGCATTTTAACGAAAAGTGTTTTCCAATCTAGTCTTGGACTTATTCTACTGAACTGAGGTCTGGCGGAGGAGTGTATACCTCCTAATAGGTTCTGCAGGAGAAGGAATTTTTGATCTGGTTGTTCTACGAAAAAAGTACTTAGGCGGTTGTCAGATTTCGAGCTCAAAAATTAAATTTAGGCATTTTAACGAAAAGTGGTTTCCAATCTAGTCTTGGACTTATTCTACTGAACTGAGGGCTGGCGGAGGAGTGTATCCTTTCTAATAGGTTCTGCAGGAGAAGGATTTTTTGATCTGGTTGTTCTACGAAAAACGAAAAAAGTACTTAGGTGGTTGTCAGATTTCGAGCTCAAAAATTAAATTTAGGCATTTTAACGAAGTGTTTTCCAATCTAGTCTTGGACTTATTCTACTGAACTGAGGTCTGGCGGAGGAGTGTATCCCTCCTAATAGGTTCTGCAGGAGAAGGAATTTTTGATCTGGTTGTTCTACGAAAAAAGTAATTAGGTGGTTGTCAGATTTCGAGCTCAAAAATTAAATTTAGGCATTTTAACGAAAAGTGGTTTCCAATCTAGTCTTGGACTTATTCTACTGAACTGAGGGCTGGCGGAGGAGTGTATCCCTCCTAATAGGTTCTACAGGAGAAGGAATTTTTGATCTGGTTGTTCTACGAAAAAAGTACTTAGGTGGTTGTCAGATTTCGAGCTCAAAAATTAAATTTAGGCATTTTAACGAAAAGTGTTTTCC
Organism: Convolutriloba macropyga; assembly: GCF_964194025.1. Taxonomy (NCBI): domain Eukaryota; kingdom Metazoa; phylum Xenacoelomorpha; order Acoela; family Convolutidae; genus Convolutriloba; species Convolutriloba macropyga. Next base: position 33,575 of record NW_027451870.1, read on the forward strand.
AATCTAGTCTTGGACTTATTCTACTGAACTGAGGTCTGGCGGAGGAGTGTATCCCTCCTAATAGGTTCTGCAGGAGAAGGAATTTTTGATTTGGTTGTTCTACGAAAAAAGTACTTAGGTGGTTGTCAGATTTCGAGCTCAAAAATTAAATTTAGGCAATTTAACGAAAAGTGGTTTCCAATCCAGTCTTGGACTTATTCTACTGAACTGAGGTCTGGCGGAGGAGTGTGTACCTCCTAATAGGTTCTGCAGGAGAAGGAATTTTTGATCTGGTTGTTCTACGAAAAAAGTACTTAGGTGGTTGTCAGATTTCGAGCTCAAAAATTAAATTTAGGCATTTTAACGAAAAGTGTTTTCCAATCTAGTAGTCTTGGACTTATTCTACTGAGCTGAGGTCTGGCGGAGGAGTGTATCCCTCCTAATAGGTTCTACAGGAGAAGGAATTTTTGATCTGGTTGTTCTACGAAAAAAGTACTTAGGTGGTTGTCAGATTTCGAGCTCAAAAATTAAATTTAGGCATTTTAACGAAAAGTGGTTTCCAGTCTAGTCTTGGACTTATTCTACTGAACTGAGGGCTGGCGGAGGAGTGTATCCCTCCTAATAGGTTCTACAGGAGAAGGAATTTTTGATCTGGTTGTTCTACGAAAAAAGTACTTAGGTGGTTGTCAGATTTCGAGCTCAAAAATTAAATTTAGGCATTTTAACGAAAAGTGTTTTCCAATCTAGTCTTGGACTTATTCTACTGAACTGAGGTCTGGCGGAGGAGTGTACACCTCCTAATAGGTTCTGCAGGAGAAGGAATTTTTGATCTGGTTGTTCTACGAAAAAAGTACTTAGGTGGTTGTCAGATTTCGAGCTCAAAAATTAAATTTAGGCATTTTAACGAAAAGTGTTTTCCAATCTAGTCTTGGACTTATTCTACTGAACTGAGGTCTGGCGGAGGAGTGTATCCCTCCTAATAGGTTCTACAGGAGAAGGAATTTTTGATCTGGTTGTTCTACGAAAAAAGTACTTAGGTGGTTGTCAGATTTCGAGCTCAAAAATTAAATTTTGGCATTTTAACGAAAAGTGGTTTCCAATCTAGTCTTGGACTTATTCGATTAAACTGAGGTGTTGTGGAGGAGTGTATCCCTCCTAATAGCTTCTACAGGAGAAGGAATTTTTTATCTGTTTGTTTTACGAAAAAAGTACTTAGGTGGTTGTCAGATTTCGAGCTCAAAAATTAAATTTAGGCATTTTAACGAAAAGTGTTTTCCAATCTAGTCTTGGACTTATTCTACTGAACTGAGGTCTGGCGGAGGAGTGTATCCCTCCTAATAGGTTCTGCAGGAGAAGGAATTTTTGATTTGGTTGTTCTACGAAAAAAGTACTTAGGTGGTTGTCAGATTTCGAGCTCAAAAATTAAATTTAGGCAATTTAACGAAAAGTGGTTTCCAATCTAGTCTTGGACTTATTCTACTGAACTGAGGTCTGGCGGAGGAGTGTATACCTCCTAATAGGTTCTGCAGGAGAAGGAATTTTTGATCTGGTTGTTCTACGAAAAAAGTACTTAGGTGGTTGTCAGATTTCGAGCTCAAAAATTAAATTTAGGCATTTTAACGAAAAGTGTTTTCCCATCTAGTCTTGGACTTATTCTACTGAACTGAGGTCTGGCGGAGGAGTGTATCCCTCCTAAAAGGTTCTACAGGAGAAGGAATTTTTGATCTGGTTGTTCTACGAAAAAAGTACTTAGGTGGTTGTCAGATTTCGAGCTCAAAAATTAAATTTAGGCATTTTAACGAAAAGTGGTTTCCAATCTAGTCTTGGACTTATTCTACTGAACTGAGGGCTGGCGGAGGAGTGTATCCCTCCTAATAGGTTCTACAGGAGAAGGAATTTTTGATCTGGTTGTTTTACGAAAAAAGTACTTAGGTGGTTGTCAGATTTCGAGCTCAAAAATTAAATTTAGGCATTTTAACGAAAAGTGTTTTCCAATCTAGTCTTGGACTTATTCTACTGAACTGAGGCCTGGCGGAAGAGTGTATACCTCCTAATAGGTTCTGCAGGAGAAGGAATTTTTGATCTGGTTGTTCTACGAAAAAAGTACTTAGGTGGTTGTCAGATTTCGAGCTCAAAAATTAAATTTAGGCATTTTAACGAAAAGTGTTTTCCAATCTAGTCTTGGACTTATTCTACTGAACTGAGGTCTGGCGGAGGAGTGTATCCCTCCTAATAGGTTCTACAGGAGAAGGAATTTGTGATCTGGTTGTTCTACGAAAAAAGTACTTAGGTGGTTGTCAGATTTCGAGCTCAAAAATTAAATTTAGGCAATTTAACGAAAAGTGGTTTCCAATCTAGTCTTGGACTTATTCTACTGAACTGAGGTCTGGCGGAGGAGTGTATACCTCCTAATAGGTTCTGCAGGAGAAGGAATTTTTGATCTGGTTGTTCTACGAAAAAAGTACTTAGGTGGTTGTCAGATTTCGAGCTCAAAAATTAAATTTAGGCATTTTAACGAAAAGTGTTTTCCCATCTAGTCTTGGACTTATTCTACTGAACTGAGGTCTGGCGGAGGAGTGTATCCCTCCTAATAGGTTCTACAGGAGAAGGAATTTTTGATCTGGTTGTTCTACGAAAAAAGTACTTAGGTGGTTGTCAGATTTCGAGCTCAAAAATTAAATTTAGGCATTTTAACGAAAAGTGTTTTCCCATCTAGTCTTGGACTTATTCTACTGAACTGAGGTCTGGCGGAGGAGTGTATCCCTCCTAAAAGGTTCTACAGGAGAAGGAATTTTTGATCTGGTTGTTCTACGAAAAAAGTACTTAGGTGGTTGTCAGATTTCGAGCTCAAAAATTAAATTTAGGCATTTTAACGAAAAGTGGTTTCCAATCTAGTCTTGGACTTATTCTACTGAACTGAGGGCTGGCGGAGGAGTGTATCCCTCCTAATAGGTTCTACAGGAGAAGGAATTTTTGATCTGGTTGTTTTACGAAAAAAGTACTTAGGTGGTTGTCAGATTTCGAGCTCAAAAATTAAATTTAGGCATTTTAACGAAAAGTGTTTTCCAATCTAGTCTTGGACTTATTCTACTGAACTGAGGTCTGGCGGAAGAGTGTATACCTCCTAATAGGTTCTGCAGGAGAAGGAATTTTTGATCTGGTTGTTCTACGAAAAAAGTACTTAGGTGGTTGTCAGATTTCGAGCTCAAAAATTAAATTTAGGCAATTTAACGAAAAGTGGTTTCCAATCTAGTCTTGGACTTATTCTACTGAACTGAGGTCTGGCGGAGGAGTGTATACCTCCTAATAGGTTCTGCAGGAGAAGGAATTTTTGATCTGGTTGTTCTACGAAAAAAGTACTTAGGTGGTTGTCAGATTTCGAGCTCAAAAATTAAATTTAGGCATTTTAACGAAAAGTGTTTTCCCATCTAGTCTTGGACTTATTCTACTGAACTGAGGTCTGGCGGAGGAGTGTATCCCTCCTAATAGGTTCTACAGGAGAAGGAATTTTTGATCTGGTTGTTCTACGAAAAAAGTACTTAGGTGGTTGTCAGATTTCGAGCTCAAAAATTAAATTTAGTCATTTTAACGAAAAGTGGTTTCCAATCTAGTCTTGGACTTATTCTACTGAACTGAGGGCTGGCGGAGGAGTGTATCCCTCCTAATAGGTTCTACAGCAGAAGGAATTTTTGCTCTGGTTGTTTTACGAAAAAAGTACTTAGGTGGTTGTCAGATTTCGAGCTCAAAAATTAAATTTAGGCATTTTAACGAAAAGTGTTTTCCAATCTAGTCTTGGACTTATTCTACTGAACTGAGGTCTGGCGGAAGAGTGTATACCTCCTAATAGGTTCTGCAGGAGAAGGAATTTTTGATCTGGTTGTTCTACGAAAAAAGTACTTAGGTGGTTGTCAGATTTCGAGCTCAAAAATTAAATTTAGGCATTTTAACGAAAAGTGTTTTCCAATCTAGTCTTGGACTTATTCTACTGAACTGAGGTCTGGCGGAGGAGTGTATCCCTCCTAATAGGTTCTACAGGAGAAGGAATTTGTGATCTGGTTGTTCTACGAAAAAAGTACTTAGGTGGTTGTCAGATTTCGAGGTCAAAAATTAAATTTAGGCATTTTAACGAAAAGTGGTTTCCAATCTAGTCTTGGACTTATTCGATTAAACTGAGGTGTGGTGGAGGAGTGTATCCCTCCTAATAGGTTCTACAGGAGAAGGAATTTTTGATCTGGTTGTTCTACGAAAAAAGTACTTAGGTGGTTGTCAGATTTCGAGCTCAAAAATTAAATTTAGGCATTTTAACGAAAAGTGGTTTCCAATCCAGTCTTGGACTTATTCTACTGAACTGAGGTCTGGCGGAGGAGTGTATACCTCCTAATAGGTTCTGCAGGAGAAGGAATTTTTGATCTGGTTGTTCTACGAAAAAAGTACTTAGGTGGTTGTCAGATTTCGAGCTCAAAAATTAAATTTAGGCATTTTAACGAAAAGTGTTTTCCAATCTAGTCTTGGACTTATTCTACTGAACTGAGGTCTGGCGGAGGAGTGTATCCCTCCTAATAGGTTCTACAGGAGAAGGAATTTTTGATCTGGTTGTTCTACGAAAAAAGTACTTAGGTGGTTGTCAGATTTCGAGCTCAAAAATTAAATTTAGGCATTTTAACGAAAAGTGGTTTCCAATCTAGTCTTGGACTTATTCGATTAAACTGAGGTGTGGTGGAGGAGTGTATCCCTCCTAATAGGTTCTACAGGAGAAGGAATTTTTGATCTGGTTGTTCTACGAAAAAAGTACTTAGGTGGTTGTCAGATTTCGAGCTCAAAAATTAAACTTAGGCATTTTAACGAAAAGTGTTTTCCAATCTAGTCTTGGACTTATTCTACTGAACTGAGGTCTGGCGGAGGAGTGTATACCTCCTAATAGGTTCTACAGGAGAAGGAATTTTTGATCTGGTTGTTCTACGAAAAAAGTACTTAGGTGGTTGTCAGATTTCGAGCTCAAAAATTAAATTTAGGCATTTTAACGAAAAGTGGTTTCCAATCTAGCCTTGGACTTATTCTACTGAACTGAGGGCTGGCGGAGGAGTGTATCCCTCCTAATAGGTTCTACAGGAGAAGGAATTTTTGATCTGGTTGTTCTACGAAAAAAGTACCTAGGTGGTTGTCAGATTTCGAGCTCAAAAATTAAATTTAGGCATTTTAACGAAAAGTGGTTTCCAATCTAGTCTTGGACTTATTCTACTGAACTGAGGGCTGGCGGAGGAGTGTATCCCTCCTAATAGGTTCTACAGGAGAAGGAATTTTTGATCTGGTTGTTCTACGAAAAAAGTACTTAGGTGGTTGTCAGATTTCGAGCTCAAAAATTAAATTTAGGCATTTTAACGAAAAGTGTTTTCCAATCTAGTCTTGGACTTATTCTACTGAACTGAGGTCTGGCGGAGGAGTGTATACCTCCTAATAGGTTCTGCAGGAGAAGGAATTTTCGATCTGGTTGTTCTACGAAAAAAGTACTTAGGTGGTTGTCAGATTTCGAGCTCAAAAATTAAATTTAGGCATTTTAACGAAAAGTGTTTTCCAATCTAGTCTTGGACTTATTCTACTGAACTGAGGTCTGGCGGAGGAGTGTATCCCTCCTAATAGGTTCTACAGGAGAAGGAATTTTTGATCTGGTTGTTCTACGAAAAAAGTACTTAGGTGGTTGTCAGATTTCGAGCTCAAAAATTAAATTTAGGCATTTTAACGAAAAGTGTTTTCCAATCTAGTCTTGGACTTATTCTACTGAACTGAGGTCTGGCGCAGGAGTGTATCCCTCCTAATAGGTTCTGCAGGAGAAGGAGTTTTTGATTTGGTTGTTCTACGAAAAAAGTACTTAGGTGGTTGTCAGATTTCGAGCTCAAAAATTAAATTTAGGCATTTTAACGAAAAGTGGTTTCCAATCTAGTCTTGGACTTATTCTACTGAACTGAGGGCTGGCGGAGGAGTGTATCCCTCCTAATAGGTTCTACAGGAGAAGGTATTTTTGATCTGGTTGTTCTACGAAAAAAGTACTTAGGTGGTTGTCAGATTTCGAGCTCAAAAGTTAAATTTAGGCATTTTAACGAAAAGTGTTTTCCAATCTAGTCTTGGACTTATTCTACTGAACTGAGGGCTGGCGGAGGAGTGTATCCCTCCTAATAGGTTCTGCAGGAGAAGGACTTTTTGATCTGGTTGTTCTACGAAAAAAGTACTTAGGTGGTTGTCAGATTTCGAGCTCAAAAATTAAATTTAGGCATTTTAACGAAAAGTGTTTTCCAATCTAGTCTTGGACTTATTCTACTGAACTGAGGTCTGGCGGAGGAGTGTATCCCTCCTAATAGGTTCTACAGGAGAAGTAATTTTTGATCTGGTTGTTCTACGAAAAAAGTACTTAGGTGGTTGTCAGATTTCGAGCTCAAAAATTTAATTTAGGCATTTTAACGAAAAGTGTTTTCCAATCTAGTCTTGGACTTATTCTACTGAACTGAGGTCTGGCGGAGGAGTGTATACCTCCTAATAGGTTCTGCAGGAGAAGGAATTTTTGATCTGGTTGTTCTACGAAAAAAGTACTTAGGTGGTTGTCAGATTTCGAGCTCAAAAATTAAATTTAGGCATTTTAACGAAAAGTGTTTTCCAATCTAGTCTTGGACTTATTCTACTGAACTGAGGTCTGGCGGAGGAGTGTATCCCTCCTAATAGGTTCTACAGGAGAAGGAATTTTTGATCTGGTTGTTCTACGAAAAAAGTACTTAGGTGGTTGTCAGATTTCGAGCTCAAAAATTAAATTTAGGCATTTTAACGAAAAGTGGTTTCCAATCTAGTCTTGGACTTATTCTACTGAACTGAGGGCTGGCGGAGGAGTGTATCCCTCCTAATAGGTTCTACAGGAGAAGGAATTTTTGATCTGGTTGTTCTACGAAAAAAGTACTTAGGTGGTTGTCAGATTTCGAGCTCAAAAATTAAATTTAGGCATTTTAACGAAAAGTGGTTTCCAATCTAGTCTTGGACTTATTCTACTGAACTGAGGGCTGGCGGAGGAGTGTATCCCTCCTAATAGGTTCTGCAGGAGAAGGAATTTTTGATCTGGTTGTTCTACGAAAAAAGTACTTAGGTTGTTGTCAGATTTCGAGCTCAAAAATTAAATTTAGGCATTTTAACGAAAAGTGTTTTCCAATCTAGTCTTGGACTTATTCTACTGAACTGAGGTCTGGCGGAGGAGTGTATCCCTCCTAATAGGTTCTACAGGAGAAGGAATTTTTGATCTGGTTGTTCTACGAAAAAAGTACTTAGGTTGTTGTCAGATTTCGAGCTCAAAAATTAAATTTGGGCATTTTAATGAAAAGTGGTTTCCAATCTAGTCTTGGACTTATTCGATTAAACTGAGGTGTGGTGGAGGAGTGTATCCCGCCTAATAGGTTCTACAGGAGAAGGAATTTTCGATCTGGTTGTTCTACGAAAAAAGTACTTAGGTGGTTGTCAGATTTCGAGCTCAAAAATTAAATTTAGGCATTTTAACGAAAAGTGGTTTCCAATCTAGTCTTGGACTTATTCTACTGAACTGAGGTCTGGCGGAGGAGTGTATCCCTCCCAATAGGTTCTACAGGAGAAGGAATTTTTGATCTGGTTGTTCTACGAAAGAAGTACTTAGGTGGTTGTCAGATTTCGAGCTCAAAAATTAAATTTAGGCAATTTAACGAAAAGTGGTTTCCAATCTAGTCTTGGACTTATTCGATTAAACTGAGGTGTGGTGGAGGAGTGTATCCCTCCTAATAGGTTCTGCAGGAGAAGGAATTTTTGATCTGGTTGTTCTACGAAAAAAGTACTTAGGTGGTTGTCAGATTTCGAGCTCAAAAATTAAATTTAGGCATTTTAACGAAAAGTGGTTTCCAATCTAGTCTTGGACTTATTCTACTGAACTGAGGTCTGGCGGAGGAGTGTATCCCTCCTAATAGGTTCTGCAGGAGAAGGAATTTTTGATCTGGTTGTTCTACGAAAAAAGTACTTAGGTGGTTGTCAGATTTCGAGCTCAAAAATTAAATTTAGGCATTTTAACGAAAAGTGGTTTCCAATCTAGTCTTGGACTTATTCTACTGAACTGAGGTCTGGCGGAGGAGTGTATACCTCCTAATAGGTTCTGCAGGAGAAGGAATTTTTGATCTGGTTGTTCTACGAAAAAAGTACTTAGGTGGTTGTCAGATTTCGAGCTCAAAAATTAAATTTAGGCATTTTAACGAAAAGTGTTTTCCAATCTAGTCTTGGACTTATTCTACTGAACTGAGTTGTGGTGGAGGAGTGTATCCCGCCTAATAGGTTCTACAGGAGAAGGAATTTTTGATCTGGTTGTTCTACGAAAAAAGTACTTAGGTGGTTGTCAGATTTCGAGCTCAAAAATTAAATTTAGGCATTTTAACGAAAAGTGGTTTCCAATCTAGTCTTGGACTTATTCTACTGAACTGAGGTCTGGCGGAGGAGTGTATACCTCCTAATAGGTTCTGCAGGAGAAGGAATTTTTGATCTGGTTGTTCTACGAAAAAAGTACTTAGGTGGTTGTCAGATTTCGAGCTCAAAAATTAAATTTAGGCATTTTAACGAAAAGTGTTTTCCAATCTAGTCTTGGACTTATTCTACTGAACTGAGGTCTGGCGGAGGAGTGTATACCTCCTAATAGGTTCTGCAGGAGAAGGAATTTTTGATCTGGTTGTTCTACGAAAAAAGTACTTAGGTGGTTGTCAGATTTCGAGCTCAAAAATTAAATTTAGGCATTTTAACGAAAAGTGTTTTCCAATCTAGTCTTGGACTTATTCTACTGAACTGAGGTCTGGCGGAGGAGTGTATCCCTCCTAATAGGTTCTACAGGAGAAGGAATTTTTGATCTGGTTGTTCTACGAAAAAAGTACTTAGGTGGTTGTCAGATTTCGAGCTCAAAAATTAAATTTAGGCATTTTAACGAAAAGTGGTTTCCAATCTAGTCTTGGACTTATTCTACTGAACTGAGGGCTGGCGGAGGAGTGTATCCCTCCTAATAGGTTCTGCAGGAGAAGGAATTTTTGATTTGGTTGTTCTACGAAAAAAGTACTTAGGTGGTTGTCAGATTTCGAGCTCAAAAATTAAATTTAGGCAATTTAACGAAAAGTGGTTTCCAATCTAGTCTTGGACTTATTCTACTGAACTGAGGTCTGGCGGAGGAGTGTATACCTCCTAATAGGTTCTGCAGGAGAAGGAATTTTTGATCTGGTTGTTCTACGAAAAAAGTACTTAGGTGGTTGTCAGATTTCGAGCTCAAAAATTAAATTTAGGCATTTTAACGAAAAGTGGTTTCCAATCTAGTCTTGAACTTATTCGATTAAACTGAGGTGTGGTGGAGGAGTGTATCCCTCCTAATAGGTTCTACAGGAGAAGGAATTTTTGATCTGGTTGTTCTACGAAAAAAGTACTTAGGTGGTTGTCAGATTTCGAGCTCAAAAATAAAATTTAGGCATTTTAACGAAAAGTGGTTTCCAATCTATTCTTGGACTTATTCTACTGAACTGAGGTCTGGCGGAGGAGTGTATACCTCCTAATAGGTTCTGCAGGAGAAGGAATTTTTGATCTGGTTGTTCTACGAAAAAAGTACTTAGGTGGTTGTCAGATTTCGAGCTCAAAAATTAAATTTAGGCATTTTAACGATAAGTGGTTTCCAATCTAGTCTTGGACTTATTCGATTAAACTGAGGTGTGGTGGAGGAGTGTATCCCTCCTAATAGGTTCTACAGGAGAAGGAATTTTTGATCTGGTTGTTCTACGAAAAAAGTACTTAGGTGGTTGTCAGATTTCGAGCTCAAAAATTAAATTTAGGCATTTTAACGAAAAGTGGTTTCCAATCTAGTCTTGGACTTATTCTACTGAACTGAGGGCTGGCGGAGGAGTGTATCCCTCCTAATAGGTTTTGCAGGAGAAGGAATTTTTGATTTGGTTGTTCTACGAAAAAAGTACTTAGGTGGTTGTCAGATTTCGAGCTCAAAAATTAAATTTAGGCAATTTAACGAAAAGTGGTTTCCAATCTAGTCTTGGACTTATTCTACTGAACTGAGGTCTGGCGGAGGAGTGTATACCTCCTGATAGGTTCTGCAGGAGAAGGACTTTTTGATCTGGTTGTTCTACGAAAAAAGTACTTAGGTGGTTGTCAGATTTCGAGCTCAAAAATTAAATTTAGGCATTTTAACGAAAAGTGGTTTCCAATCTAGTCTTGGACTTATTCTACTGAACTGAGGGCTGGCGGAGGAGTGTATCCCTCCTAATAGGTTCTGCAGGAGAAGGAATTTTTGATTTGGTTGTTCTACGAAAAAAGTACTTAGGTGGTTGTCAGATTTCGAGCTCAAAAATTAAATTTAGGCAATTTAACGAAAAGTGGTTTCCAATCTAGTCTTGGACTTATTCTACTGAACTGAGGTCTGGCGGAGGAGTGTATACCTCCTAATAGGTTCTGCAGGAGAAGGAATTTTTGATCTGGTTGTTCTACGAAAAAAGTACTTAGGTGGTTGTCAGATTTCGAGCTCAAAAATTAAATTTAGGCATTTTAACGAAAAGTGTTTTCCAATCTAGTCTTGGACTTATTCTACTGAACTGAGGTCTGGCAGAGGAGTGTATCCCTCCTAATAGGTTCTACAGGAGAAGGAATTTTTGATCTGGTTGTTCTACGAAAAAAGTACTTAGGTGGTTGTCAGATTTCGAGCTCAAAAATTAAATTTAGGCATTTTAACGAAAAGTGTTTTCCAATCTAGTCTTGGACTTATTCTACTGAACTGAGGTCTGGCGGAGGAGTGTATCCCTCCTAATAGGTTCTACAGGAGAAGGAATTTTTGATCTGGTTGTTCTACGAAAAAAGTACTTAGGTGGTTGTCAGATTTCGAGCTCAAAAATTAAATTTAGGCATTTTAACGAAAAGTGGTTTCCAAACTAGTCTTGGACTTATTCTACTGAACTGAGGTCTGGCGGAGGAGTGTATCCCTCCTAATAGGTTCTACAGGAGAAGGAATTTTTGATCTGGTTGTTCTACGAAAAAAGAACTCAGGTGGTTGTCAGATTTCGAGCACAAAAATTAAATTTAGGCAATTTAACGAAAAGTGGTTTCCAATCTAGTCTTGGACTTATTCTACTGAACTGAGGGCTGGCGGAGGAGTGTATCCCTCCTAATTGGTTCTACAGGAGAAGAATTTTTTGATCTGGTTGTTCTACGAAAAAAGTACTCAGGTGGTTGTCAGATTTCGAGCTCAAAAATTAAATTTAGGCAATTTAACGAAAAGTGTTTTCCAATCTAGTCTTGGACTTATTCTACTGAACTGAGGGCTGGAGGAGGAGTGTATCCCTCCTAATAGGTTCTACAGGAGAAGGAATTTTTGATCTGGTTGTTCTACGAAAAAAGTACTCAGGTGGTTGTCAGATTTCGAGCTCAAAAATTAAATTTAGGCAATTTAACGAAAAGTGTTTTCCAAGCTAGTCTTGGACTTATTCTACTGAACTGAGGGCTGGCGGAGGAGTGTATCCCTCCTAATAGGTTCTACAGGAGAAGGGATTTTTGATCTGGTTGTTCTACGAAAAAAGTACTCAGCTGGTTGTCAGATTTCGAGCTCAAAAATTAAATTTAGGCAATTTAACGAAAAGTGTTTTCCAATCTAGTCTTGGACTTATTCTACTGAACTGAGGGCTGGCAGAGGAGTGTATCCCTCCTAATAGGTTCTACAGGAGAAGGAATTTTTGATCTGGTTGTTCTACGAAAAAAGTACTCAGGTGGTTGTCAGATTTCGAGCTCAAAAATTAAATTTAGGCAATTTAACGAAAAGTGTTTTCCAATCTAGTCTTGGACTTATTCTACTGAACTGAGGGCTGGCGGAGGAGTGTATCCCTCCTAATAGGTTCTACAGGAGAAGGAATTTTTGATCTGGTTGTTCTACGAAAAAAAGTACTCAGGTGGTTGTCAGATTTCGAATTTAGTTTTTGAGCTCGAAATCTGACAGCCACCTGAGTACTTTTTTCGTAGAACAACCAGATCAAAAATTCCTTCTCCTGTAGAACCTTTTAGGAGGGATACACTCCTCCGCCAGCCCTCAGTTCAGTAGAATAAGTCCAAGACTAGATTGAAAAACACTTTTCGTTAAATTGCCTAAATTTAATTTTTGAGCGAGAAATCTGACAACCACCTAAGTACTTTTTTCGTAGAACAACCAGATCAAAAATTTCTTCTCCTGCAAAACCTATTAGGCGGGATACACTCCTCTGCCAGCCCTCAGTTCAGTAGAATGAGTCCAAGACTAGATTGGAAAACACTTTTCGTTAAATTGCCTAAATTTAATTTTTGAGCTCGAAATCTGACAGCCACCTGAGTACTTTTTTCGTAGAACAACCAGATCAAAAATTCCTTCTCCTGTAGGACCTTTTAGGAGGGATACACTCCTCCGCCAGCCCTCAGTTCAGTAGAATAAGTCCAAGACCAGATTGGAAAACACTTTTCGTTAAATTGCCTAAATTTAATTTTTGAGCTAGAAATCTGACAACCACCTAAGTACTTTTTTCGTAGAACAACCAGATCAAAATTTCTTTCTCCTGCAGAAGCTATTAGGAAAGATACACTCCTCCGCCAGCCCTCAGTTCAGTAGAATAAGTCCAAGACTAGATTGGAAAACACTTTTCGTTAAATTGCCTAAATTTAATTTTTGAGATCGAAATCTGACAACCACCTAAGTACTTTTTTCGTAGAACAACCAGATCAAAAATTCCTTCTCCTGCAGGACCTATTAGGAGGGATACACTCCTCCGCCAGCCCTCATTTCAGTAGAATAAGCCCAAGACTAGATTGGAAAACACTTCGTTAAATTGCCTAAATTTAATTTTTGAGCTCGAAATCTGACAGCCACCTGAGTACTTTTTTCGTAGAACAACCAGTTCAAAAATTCCTTCTCCTGTAGGACCTTTTAGGAGGGATACACTCCTCCGCCAGCCCTCAGTTCAGTAGAATAAGTCCAAGACTAGATTGGAAAACAATTTTCGTTAAATTGCCTAAATTTAATTTTTGAGCTAGAAATCTGACAACCACCTAAGTACTTTTTTCGTAGAACAACCAGATCAAACATTCTTTCTCCTGCAGAAGCTATTAGGAAAGATACACTCCTCTGCCAGCCCGCAGTTCAGTAGAATAAGTCCAAGACTAGATTGGAAAACACTTTTCGTTAAATTGCTTAAATTTAATTTTTGAGATCGAAATCTGACAACCACCTAAGTACTTTTTTCGTAGAACAACCCGATCAAAAATTCCTTCTCCTGCAGGACCTATTAGGAGGGATACACTCCTCAGCCAGCCCTCATTTCAGTAGAATAAGCCCAAGACTAGATTGGAAAACACTTCGTTAAATTGCCTAAATTTAAATTTTGAGCTCGAAATCTGACAGCCACCTGAGTACTTTTTTCGTAGAACAACCAGTTCAAAAATTCCTTCTCCTGTAGGACCTTTTAGGAGGGATACACTCCTCCGCCAGCCCTCAGTTCAGTAGAATAGGTCCAAGACTAGATTGGAAAACAATTTTCGTTAAATTGCCTAAATTTAATTTTTGAGCTAGAAATCTGACAACCACCTAAGTACTTTTTTCGTAGAACAACCAGATCAAACATTCTTTCTCCTGCAGAAGCTATTAGGAAAGATACACTCCTCTGCCAGCCCGCAGTTCAGTAGAATAAGTCCAAGACTAGATTGGAAAACACTTTTCGTTAAATTGCTTAAATTTAATTTTTGAGATCGAAATCTGACAACCACCTAAGTACTTTTTTCGTAGAACAACCCGATCAAAAATTCCTTCTCCTGCAGGACCTATTAGGAGGGATACACTCCTCAGCCAGCCCTCAGTTCAGTAGAATAAGTCCAAGACTAGATTGGAAAACACTTTTCGTTAAATTGCCTAAATTTAGTTTTTGAGCTCGAAATCTGACAGCCACCTGAGTACTTTTTTCGTAGAACAACCAGATCAAAAAATCCTTCTCCTGTAGAACCTTTTAGGAGGGATACGCTCCTCCGCCAGCCCTCAGTTCAGTAGAATAAGTCCAAGACTAGATTGGAAAACACTTTTCGTTAAATTGCCTAAATTTAATTTTTGAGCTAGAAATCTGACAACCACCTAAGTACTTTTTTCGTAGAACAACCAGATCAAAAATTCCTTCTCCTGCAGAAGCTATTAGGAAAGATACACTCCTCCGCCAGCCCTCAGTTCAGTAGAATCAGTCCAAGACTAGATTGGAAAACACTTTTCGTTATATTGCCTAAATTTAACTTTTGAGCTCGAAATCTGACAGCCACCTGAGTACTTTTTTCGTAGAACAACCAGATCAAAAATTCCTTCTCCTGCAGAAGCTATTAGGAAAGATACACTCCTCCGCCAGCCCTCAGTTCAGTAGAATAAGTCCAAGACTAGATTGGAAAACACTTTTCGTTAAATTCCCTAAATTTAATTTTTGAGATCGAAATCTGACAACCACCTAAGTACTTTTTTCGTAGAACAACCAGATCAAAAATTCCTTCTCCTGCAGGACCTATTAGGAGGGATACACTCCTCCGCAAGCCCTCAGTTCAGTAGAATAAGTCCAAGACTAGATTGGAAAACACTTTTCGTTAAATTGCCTAAATTTAAATTTTGAGCTCGAAATCTGACAACCACCTAAGTACTTTTTTCGTAGAACAACAAGATCAAAAATTCCTTCTCCCGCAGAACCTATTAAAAGGGATACACTCCTCCGTCAGCCCTCAGTTCAAGATAATAAGCCCAAGACTCGATTGGAAAGCACTTTTCGTTAATTTGCCTAAATTTAATTTTTGAGCTCGAAATCTGACAACCACATAAGTACTTTTTTCTTAGAACAACCAGATCAAAAACTCAGGCTTTTTTCAGGCCATTAGAGAGTAAACGTTAAATCGGTATGTTGCAGATAGCTCTGCAAATTGTTTTATGCGCAACGGTGGTACGCACAAATTTTCAATTTTTAGCGCTGAATAGCAGAACAGCCAGCGGTTTTCTCACTTGGTGTTAAGGTGCGCAACGTTGGTACGCACCCCTCCGGAAAATTGTTTCCCTAAAAAATATCAGCCTTCAGATTTTTGTATTCATTACTTTCATGATAAATCCTATCAAGATTGTGAGCGTCTCGAGTCTCAGTAGTTTCTCGTTTTCAGAAAGCAAAATGTCGGATTCAAGACCACATCGCATTCCTACGAAAACAATTGATTTTCCTCCAAATTATTACTTCCTGTTCTATTATAAATGCGACAATAGTTTTGAGTATTATCCCCACTTCACCCCAAAGTTCCCAACAGGTTTCAAGATGAACAAAAATTGTCATTAGTCAAAAGAGAAATGATTATTATGAAAAATGGCGAAGCTATATATATCATGCAAGACGACAAGAGTCGAGTCATCCCGGTGGCTCGATTTCTGAATGCTGAGTTGTATAAGAAAAAGACCATTGATCAGATTGACATTACCCGAGCAGCACTTGAAAAGATTATCATCGAGAATCCTCATCTTGATGATGAAGACGTACATGGAAGCCAGCAAAGAGAAACGGCATTCGAGAATCAAAATGAAGAGGAAGAACTCGAAAATAGAATGCAATTAGCTACAAAGAAAAGCAAGGATGCGGGTCTCCTACAGCTCGAAGACATCGACCTTGAAGAACTTGGAAAAGGTGATCCGAATCAAGTTTGTCCGAAGTGTTTAGACTTCACCGAGGCATTCAAGGAGAGAAAGGTGATTCTTTAAAATTACATTGTGGGCAACGATTTTATTAGGAGCTCAAAGTTAGTTTGTTTTGGAAGTTGCGCAACGATGGTACGCACCTATCCTATCCAAGAAATTGTTTTAATGTCTAAGAGTTCATAAGTCAGAATGCGCAACGGTGGTACGCACTCTGACTGATTTTCAAAGTGACTGATTTGTTCAAAATAACTTTGCTAAAAAATTTCTGTGACAATAAAAACGTGCGTATGCGATAGTAACTTTGATGGGTTGGTTTCGGAAGTTGCGTTTACTTGTTGTGCAATTTCTAAAACCAACTCACGCAAATTATTATTGCTTACGCACGTTTTTAATATTCGGAACTTGATATTGATTGGTTCTGGTAGTTGCGCAACGGTGGTACGCACAAGGACTGGTTTTCAAAAGTGACTGATGTGTCGTTCAAATTAGGATTGCTAAAAATTTTTTGGTTTGCAGAAAAAAGCGCTGGATCGATTTGAGGCAATGATGGATCGATTCGAAAAACGCATGGAACTAGACGCAAAAGTTACCGGAGACCTCTCTAAACTAGTCAGGAAAACCACTGAAAAGCTTGACTCTCATGGAGCAGCTCCTCTTACAGTCTCTAGCCCACCGGATGATGCAGGAGAGGATGAGATTACAGAACCAGGATCTGGCAGCTCGGAGTGTATGCATAACGAAGTTAATCTCCTAACTTTGGGCGGTATAACCGACGTTGACAAGGCGAAAAGAATAGCTGCGAAGCTTTGGTCTCCCGAGGAATTGCAACTGATTGTCATTGACCCGAAAAGGGCCCCCGTGACGCGTTCTCCAGCCGACGAAGAGCGTACTGAAAAGTACAGGAAGGCTGTACGGACTGTTTTTGGAAGCCGGTACAGTGAGAAGCTGTACCGATACACGCTCCGTCTGGTAAATCAGCAGGGTCTTGATGCGCTTGGTAGTAAGTTGGACACCTCTCTCAGTCAAGATAATGTTCGAAGAAATAACACCCAAGATTCGGTTCCTTCTAATACCAATGAGACTAATACGGAGTTAGAGACTGTGAACTCGGATTCAGAGAGTGGTAACAAGGAGTTGGGGAGGGCTGGCACCGAAGTAGAGAATGTTAATCCGGAGCTTGAGAATGGTAATCTTGAAGGAGATAATTGTAATGTTATCAAGGAATCAGTGATTGCGAACAAGTATACTGCTTATGGAGAACAACATGCGATGATCAAGAAAAGTTTGACATTGCTTCAACCAAGTCAATCACGAGAAAAAGCAAAGAAAGGTGTCACCAAGAAGGGTAGAAAAACATTCAACAAGCCAGCGGACTGTTGAAGGCAAATACGAGCTGTCGAACTCCATAACCGCAAACTTTTTCGATGCTTATAAAACCGGAGTTGACTTTTATCCATTTGTGGACATGATTTTTTTCGTGTCTAAGATCTGATGCGTCTCTATTCACAGCAAATATTCAGATAATTCAGTTATCTGCTCAATTTTCTTTCTACTTCTTCAGAAAGCAAATTCAGTTGTCGATTGTTTACCTCGTTTATTAAGTCTCTGAACTAAATCTGATAACGCAGAACTATGTGGTTTTGTATTTGATACTAAAGTCAGTTCATTTTGTTTCAACTGCGGAAATGCTCTTTTGCTCCACTCTATCTGTTAATGTTACTTAATGAGGTGCTATTTATGAAATTTTGTCGAGCTGTGTTTTTTCATTCTGCTTTCATCCTAAAAGAGAAGCAAAGTGAAAACGAGAGATAACTCACTGTTCATATACTCATATTGTTTTAATCACATTATTATTCGTTATTTGTTTCGTTATTTGTTGCGTTGTTTGTTTCACAATAGTTTTCTCGGAAGAATATTTTGCTGTAAACATTTGGTAGTTTGAAAAGGGCTCAATTCTTAAATTCAAGAGTAAACAATATTATTTTAACTGCGTTCTGTTACCAGTTATAAATTAAGCTTCGTCTTTATATAGACCAGATTTTTTCCTGCTTTGATTTACGCTTCGTTATGATACATTTTACTTATCTAATAAGATATCGGCTCTCTTGTTCAATTGAATCAAAGATGTTCAAATCTTGTTTTTGTCGATAAGCATGAGTATGCTTCATAGGTCCGTTAAAACAGTTCACGTAAGAAAAAAATGAACATAGTTTTCATATTGTTACGTAAAATTGCCTACACCGTGTTTCAACTTAAAATGTTTTTCTGTTTGTTTTCAGCCCTCGTTAGTTTTAGATTTAAAATGATCTCCGCTTTATGTGCATTTGATTCTACAGAAGATGAGTTTGACGAATCATTGGTTTCTTTTCTGACTGACCGTCTTGTGAGATTAGAAAAATACATGATACAGAGCAGCAAGGAGCTTGTGTTTCTGTACAATTCTTTGGGTGCACTCGAGATGAAATTGGAAGAACAAGTAAGCTCCTTAAAACACCTACTATTACGTTTGTAGTGTTGCTGAAGCAGTTTGGCTATATTTGTTAAAAAGTGTAAAACCTAATGTAATGGTGGGTGCTTCACTGATTTGTATTTGCCGCGAAACGTGATGTGAACCTGAAAAGGATCTCTGAAGTTTGTCTTTAAAAAAATAAATAATTTTTTCCAATAAATATTTTAGATCTGCCGAAGTGCCCCTGAGAAAACAAAGAAGGGTACTCTATTGTTCAACGGCAGAGATCTATTGGCTTACAAAGGAAATGTATGCAACTATCGATCAGTTGGGAGATTTTTGGCTCGTAATATTCTAACTCGATACGAAAGAGAGAAAGGATGCTGGTTCCCATCTAAAACGCAGCCAGCAGAGGCTGGCCGTGAGAGGGTTCACTATGCCGCTGAACAAGTGTTTCAAGGTTCGTGTAGTAAGTCTCTTGTTGAGCCAGTCTTGGAGCGCAACGGAGGTACGCTTATGGCTCATCTTTTAACAACTTAAAATGTGCGGAAACGGTTTTTTTCTGTTTTGAAATGTTTGCAGCCACTGCATTTTACTTTAAGAAAAACACGCTTCGCTGTCTTCGCTTCAATTAGTTTCTTGAAATTGAGCTAAACATATGAACTCGTTCTTCGGCCATAAGTATTTGCTAGCCTGCTTGTTTCTATTGATTATGCATTGAAAAAAAATGCTGCTCAATTAAAACTGCGGTCTGCTTTTAGAAGCTGTAACCAAGCTGTGTGGAACAAGCCGATATGCATTCAGAAGAGCAAAAGATGGAGCAAACCACCTTGGACTCTATGAGCGCGCCTGCTCAAGTCACGATTAAGAACTGTCAAGAACTGTCAATTCGACTATTAATTGCTCAAAAGTTTTCAAACGTCTAAGCAATCGCTGAGTTGTATATTGTTTAGCACCACTAAGAAGATGAACCATTGCTGTGCTGCCTAATTTTTTTCAATCTTTGCCTTTTTTCAGAGGTTCAATGTATCAAGCGCAGGTGAAGTTTTTCAAAAACAAAACTGTGAAGTGGCAAACTCTAGCTAAATTGATCGTGAGCTTGTAAGCCACTTCATCAATACTAACGAAATCGAGGCGCATAAACTGGAGTGTGAACTGGTTGATATTGAGTATCGATATGAGAAGGATCTCCGCGCCTTCTTGTTTGGTGAGTATCAAACTTCTTTGGAGACGGTTTGTTTCAAACCGGTTGTGTACCTGTCGAGCAATCAATTTGACAGTCTCGGCGTTTTTGCTAGGCAAACTATTTTAGCTGGTACATGTATAGCAGGACTTGTTGGGTTTTTAAGCGAGTTTGATACAGATGTGATCGAAAATTTCAATGACTTTTCGCTCATTCAAAGTGACCGGTTAAAAGTTCTTTGGCTAATGTTAGGGCCCATATCGTTTGTTAACTCATCATGTGTGCCAAATGTAAAGTACGTTCGCCTTGATAAAATAATGACTTGTGTTGTTTTAAAAGACATTCAAGAAGGTGAGGAAATTTTGGTTCTGTATGGCCGACACTATTTTGGTGATTACAATAGCGAGTGTGGCTGTCCTCATAGCACTAAGCATGGTAATCCTTTTCCTGAAACTCCTCTACCAAGTACGAGGAAACGAAAAACTTCTGCTGCGGCAGAAAGTTTTCCCGATCCTCAACCAGAAATACTTAGGCATGTAAATCTTACACCGAATGAAGTGGCGTCTCGCTATGGAAGGCGTGGTCTGGTCACTGATTTTGATGAACTGGAAAATACAAACAGTTCCTTTTCAGAACTTAATTACAGTGAACTTTACAGTTTTGCGGAAACTATTGACGATGAGGTATTTTCACCTGTAGAAGGTGACAATCCATGCAATGAAGCTTTTGTTCAACATGAAAGTCTGATTGATGAAATTTTGAACTCTAGCGGAGGATTTGTGAATATAGAACCGCCATTGATTGCATCAACTCCCATGCATTTGGTCAATTTTGAAAATGATTTTGAAATTGTGCAGCCTAACTATGAAATTGAGCCCAAAGATGCTAACATATATTTAGAGTCAGTTGAGTTATTTGCCGGTTCGGATTTATCGTACGAATGTTTTCATGCGAACTTTGATGCGATCGCCCGCAAACACAAATTTTCAGAAGCGGCAAAAAAAGAAGTTTTAAGATTAATTGGTTTTGCTCTTCCGTCACCCAATAACATTTTGCTAGGAAACCAATACTGTATCTTCCCAATATTATCAAAACTGAGTTTGAGGACGAAAAAATTTTTAGCATTGATCTAATTGGTCAGTTTGAAAAAATTTTTGAAAGAACCTCTGAGTACATTCTAGAGTCATGGGAATCTAGTTGCCCTTGGGCTAGTGCATTAGATTGCTTCATAAATGGTGAGGTGCAGCTTGTTCTGAATTTCGATGGAGCGTCCATTTTTTCAACTAGAACCATAGCTATCTGGCCTATGTGGGTTCAGATATACAACCTGCCGCCCATTTTACGCGGAGCGTTCGAAAACATGTCTCTCATGACATTGTGGTATGGTCCTTCAAAACCTGACATGAGGAAACTTTTAAGGAAAATAACCATCGATCTCGAGTTTTTAACAGCAAAATATTACTCATTTGAAAAATTAGGACGGGTAGTTTTCAAATTGCGTTGTCTCATCTGTGATATGCCTGCTAAGGCATTGTCATTGGCCATGAATCAGTTTAATGGATGTTTCAGCTGCCCTGTTTGCCTCATAAGAGGAATAAGGGACACTAACCGAATGTTATTTCCTGTTAAGGCTTCATTAAAATCTCGTTCAGCAATATCGTTTTTAAACTGTGGCAAGCTTGCTGATAATTGTAAAGAGGTTGTCCTAGGTGTAAAATCAAGCACCCCTCTGAATACTGTGTTTTGCTTTCCTTGGGACGCCCCCTTTGATCCTATGCATCAAGTGTTTTTGGGGACTGCAAAAACTTTGTCTAAAATGCTTTTTGACGCTGTGAAAAAAGTAGAAACATCTGTTTTGAAAGAGCGGATGTTTGAATGTAACATTCCCAGCGAAATAAAACATCGAGTCAGATCCCCAGACGAGGTCAAATATTGGAAAGCAGCGGATTTTAAATTATTTTTTTTCCATATTGCACCTATCTGTGTTACCGAAAATATAATCCAGCCGCGATTCATTAAATGTTTTGAGAAATTCATGCAGCTCTCTTTGGCCATCAGGCTTCTTTCAAATGTTTCAGTAAAGGAAGATGATCTTATTGAAGCGGAAAAATTGATTAATAGTTTTTTTGAAGACTTTGTTGACACTTTTGGTTTGTCGTCACAGTCATTCAATTTTCATTCGATGAGACACTTGGTAGAACAAGTTCGCCGAATTGGGCCTCTCTGGTTGTTTTCCGCGTTTGCATTCGAATCGGCCCATAATCAGTTGTTATCAGCTGTCAGTGGCACAATTAGGAATCCGGAAAAAATGCTCGAAAAATTTCTTCAACATCAGTTTTCACATGTAAGCCTTAAAAGCCATAATATTCTTATTCGGTCTCTCAGAACAACAGTGCCAAAGGAAAATTTTGTGTTGTTTACTAAAGTAACCGAATGTTGCCTTACTAAGTTTCCTTTTCTCGACAAATCGTTGTATCAATCCCGATATAGCGATGGAATTGGTAATATTTTTGCTTCTTTATCCTACGTCAAATTATCAAATAACTTGGCGCAATGCATTGCAAAGCTCTCGTGTGGAAGTTTTCTTAAAATTGAAAGTTTTTATCAGTCAACTAAAATGTACGCAATTGTCAGATTTTACCTCACAATTGAAAAGATGCGCATCACGAAATTGAACTCCCCTTTCTTTTACCGGCTCTCTGATTTAGGCGAACTTCTGGCTATAGATGCCTCTGAGTTAAAACGTAAATGTGTTGTCCGAGATGTTGGTCAACATCTGGTTATCAGTGTAATGGAGGAAGGTTATGAACATAATTGACCATTTCGAATAGCTGCAACTGTGGTACAGCTAGAATCATAGATTCAGGTTTTTGAAATATCTTCTGTAATATTAAATAAAAAATTCATGTTTTTGTCTACTAAAAAATCTCGAGGTTCTGCGGTCCCCTTTTGTTTAGGAAGTCGATTTCTACAAAAAAGGTGTAACAGCAGGAATCTGGTATGGAATTACTTGACTGCACACTCTTGTTCAACTACTCTACACGAAACAAGCTCTACTCTACAACTATACGAAAGTGTACAACCAGTCTCGGTTGCGGAAATCAAAAATGCACTAATTGTTCTTAAGAAGAAACACAAACTATTTAAAACTCTTGATCTCTTTCTTAAGGTTTTTTACGAAGTGCTTGTTTCAAATAATTCTTGTTCGCCAAAACTGCTTGCTGCAACTGTGGTACAGCAAGCTACTATGTCTAATTTTGATTTGTTTATTTAATTTTGTATTCTCTAAAAACATCTGTTAACTTACCTTTCATCAGTCACAAATAGTGAATCTGTTATTTAAAATGTTTGTGAATTCATTAAACGGAAAAAGCTAATTAATTTTGACTGTACGCTTTGTGATTAATACTTTGATTACAAAGGCTACGCTCTCACTCTTTTAAATCAAAATTTGTCTGGCAAAGTTTTGCCCGATGAACTTTATATCTAAATATGTTGAAAATTTTATAATTTGATTTGGCTTTGGCAGGATGTAGCATTAATTTTTGCCTGTATTGCTACTTCAATTTCATTCTTTAGTTTGCTCTTGAATGAATTTTCACTTAACACTCTGGAGCCCAACATTGTTGAGCCTGTTTTCCAACGTGAAAATATCGTTTCCGTTTGGTAGAACAGGGTTTTTTCTTGTAGAACACTGCTTTCTTCTTGTAAACGTTGTTGTTTGTTCAAACCTTTGCTGATCGAAATACCAAATAAATAAAAGCAATACGAAATCTTCGTTTTTTGATTTAATATTTGAGAACGTAGCCTTTCAAGTTGAACATTACAACCTTTCTTACACTGATTGCTACCAATGTATCTGTGCCTTAAATTTCAAAATGAACGTGACAGAATCATAATTCAAATTTTAGTTCTCAGTTTTTACATCGTGTGAGTTCCTTGAGCAAATTAGGTTTTCAAAATATTTGCCAAAGACAATCCTTCAAAATCTTCTCAGTCGTTTTAGCGACTCATGTATCTTCATAGGTTCTTAGCAATGTACAGAAAAACTTGGAGATGCTTACAAGATCTGTTATACCTAACGAGATCAAATTTTTCTGTATTAGATTCTATTCATCAGCTCTTCCAAAAGCCTTAATCTTAAAAGAATGTTTTGTGTCTTATAAGATTCTTATAAGATCTCGCAAGATAAGTTTAATCTTATAAGAATAGTGTGTGCCTTATAGGATTCTATTATGATCATACAAGATCTGCTTTAATCTTAGCAGAATAATCTGTGTCTTATAAGATTTGTGTAAGATCTTACAAGATATGATTTTATCTTATAAGAATATTGTGTCTCTTATAAGATTCTATTATGATCATACAAGATCTGCTTCAATCTTAGCAGAATAATGTGTGTCTTATAAGATTCTTGTAAGGACTTACAAGATTTGTTTTAATCTTGTAAGAATAATGTGTGTCTTATAAGAGTCTTTTAAGGACTTACAAGATATGTTTTAATCTTGTAAGAATAATGTGAGTCTTATAAGATCCTTATAAGATCTTTCCAGTTGTTGCTACTCTTAGGAACTCTTATAAGATTAAAACATATCTTATAAGAATCTTATAAGATCTTACGAATTTTCACAACTCTTATAAGATCTTATAAGTTCTGAGTAAATCTTGTAAGTCTCTTATACAATCTTACAAGATTAATGCATTAACTTGTAAGGGCAGATAAGAATCTTATAAGATCTTATAAGATTTGCAATGGTCAATGACTAGGGTATGCTTATTTTCAAATTTCCAAAACGGAAAA
>NW_027451871.1:0-24462 GCF_964194025.1 Convolutriloba macropyga
CCAGCTTGGAGTGCAGCATCAGGCTAAGTGCTACTCACCATCCCTTATGTTCCGACCTACATCCATCGTTGCCGGATGGTGTACACGGTCCTTTTTTATATTTATTTTAAAAGAAATACAGAAAACTCATCCATCGACTAATATCACTTTGGTGGACTCAATGGCCTTGTTTGCTTTCCATAGATTACTTCCATAAAAGCAAGATATATATTACATCCAAACATAAGCTTTTTTGTTTAATACTAATGTGAATGGCCCGACGGAAATTCTTTTCAGATAAACGTATCATCTGCAATGACATTTTGATCCGATTAAAAAAGTGAGTAGTCCAAGAATGGTTGTTAAAGTGAATATCAAAATCTTTCAATACAGATGTTTCAAAGCTCAGGTAAATGTTGCTGAAAATTAGGACTCTGCCGCTGTAGATTTTTTCTAAACAAAATCTATCAGTTGAGTTTTCTTGGCGTTAAGTCAACTGCAGTTTGGTTGGAATAACTGCAATTTTAAAGTTGGGATACATTTTGAGGTTCAAGTATGAATGGTTACGATTTCCAAGATCGTACGTGAAAAAAATACCGGTGTTATTATAGTAGTGACTAGAAGGACATCATAGCTGGAGACTAAGAATAAAAAAGGTCCGATAACAGAACCTTGGGGTAACCGTTGTATAATTCAAAATGTCGAATTTTAGTGTTTTAAATCAGAAATAGTCCAAGAAAAGTTGTCGATTAAAATGCTAAGATCATTCAATCGAGATGCTTCAAAACTAAGGACAATGTTGTCTAAAATTTGAACTTCGCTGCTGTAAGTTTTTGTCCTACTGAAATACATTCGTTGATTTTTCTCGGCATTAAAATAGTTACAGCTTGTGGTCTTATTCATTATAGCCCCCCTATGAAATTACAGCCCCCATTATAGTATATTTATCATTACTGTGGGCTATAGGGTATCTGACCACGATTGGAGCGAATTGTAAAGTTTACACAGATCAGGAAGTGAATGGTTTAAGTTTTGAAGATCGACATCGAGAAAAAACCGCGAGGTGTTTACAGTACTGACAAGGATGTCGTTGATGAATACTAAGAATAATAACATTCCGAGAACAGAACCTCTGAGGAAAAGAGGAATTTCTGATGCAATAGTAATAAAAATGGATTCATAGATTTTATCCCATTCTACATTGGTAAAGTTCAAAGTTTCAGAAAGTCTCATCCGAATTCAACAGAACGTGTTTTGTTTTTAATAAAATACTTCATAACATCATAAGTCAATGACAAATGCACATGGCGTATGGTATGTAGCTGTGGAAACTGCAATCCTTTGGAAAAAGATAGTGTGCGGACTATCAAACGAGGATGCAGATCACCCTTGGGTATATGTGATACCCAGAATCTTCAACTACTCCTACTAAAAAAAATTTATAAGATAAGCCTTTTAAAAATTAAGATATAGCGCTTCCCCTTTGAAATTATAGCCCCCATTATGGTAATTTTATCATGATTGCAGGCTATAGGTTATCAGACCACTAAGATTGGGTTTATAATGGGAAAGACCCGCAGTTGGATTGGGACGAATTGTAAAATTTACACTGATTTTGAAGTTCAGGAAGTGAATGGTTTAGGTTTTGAAGTAATAACGTTCCAAGAACAGAACCTCAGAGGAAGAGAGGAATTTCTCATGCAATAGTAATGAATCTGGATTCATAGATTTTATTTCACTGTACATTGGTAAGATAAGAATAGAGGAGTTGCAGAAATTTTCCTCCGAATCCAAATTAACATTGTTTTTCAATAAAATACTGCATAACATCATAATTAAAGAAGTCTGAAAGCTGGTGAAGAATTCTGCAAAATTACAATATCAAAGCTTTACTCGCCCTATTTTGTGATCTCCTTCAATGTCAATGGCAAATGGACATGGCGTATTGTTTGTAGATGTGGAAATTGCAATCCTTGCAAAAAGATACTGTGCCTGGACTAATAAACGAGGGTGCAGACAACATTGGATACCCAGAATCTTCAACTACTGCTTCTAACGGATTAAAAGCCCCTTAAAAATCAAGATGAACAGAACAACTTATAGTTATTATCTAATGAATGGCATACCAATTTCGTATGCTGAAACAATGAGAAGCATTGAGCGCTGCTTCATGAAATCAAATTAATGTCTGTTTTTTGGTGGCAAAATAATAGGATAAAGATTAAGAAGAATCCATTTTTTAAACAAAGTGAAAACTTAGATAAAAGTTTCTGGTCTGTAGGACGATACATCGGGTTTAATGCTGTTTTTAAAGAAGTTGTTTTATAAGATTTTCTTTCCATTTTTTTGAATGTTCGGACTCAACTCTGTTAACGGGAGAATTGTAAGGTGGGTAGCCTGCTTTATAGTTTTTTTCTTCGACCTTCTTCGACCTTTCTTCGACCCTGTTCCTTGACACCAATGTTGCAGAATCAGAGAAATTGTCAAATATTTAGTTCTTTATTGAAAAATGGAGTCAAAGTACTGATTAAATCCAGTGGCAATAACTGTAAAATTGCATAGCTGTGAGCCATTGGATTTTTTTGAAAAACAAAAACTACATTAAGAAATGCTCCTCTTCTGGCTGAATATTAGCTGGTCTGGGGCCCTCCCAACACTACGTCCTTATAAAGCATTTCGTATTGTTCAAATATGTCAATAAATGATATTATAAAACCATCAGCTGAGAAAGTGTAGAACGAAAAACAGGAAGCACGAGAACACAACTAATGGCAAAAGTAGATGAGTCAAACTAACATCCTCCCATCTTCAACAACAGATCCCATTCAAGTATCAACACCTCCTTAGGAGAAGTTTGATTTGTAATGTCTTTTTGTTCGTTTTGTTAGAGATGAATTGTATGATGGTACAGATTTACATTTCAATCTCTTTGGGGAGAAATGATTTCCAAGTTTTACTGAATTTGTGGAACCAGTGATATGCGTACGAATGCGAAGTAGAATTAGAGAGAGGAAATTAGATGAAAATGTAAGTTAACTTAAATCAAATTGATCTGAAATTTTGCTGATGTGCATTACCTCAGTGGGATTTTCTGTGTTGGGTCAATATTGCCCAAATTGGAGTTGCACTTGAGATAATTTCACTAAAACTGAGAAAAACGAAGAAGTTGAGAGATAGATGGAATTTAGTGGGGAAAGAGGCAGTGTAAGTGTTTCAGTCAACCAAAAAGCACGTGCCATATTTAACAATTATTTACTGTAATGACATGTGCTCTGCAACTGGGGGTACATGGCGTACGGGGGGCACAAACGGAAAAGATTCGAAAAACTTGATTAAAACAATCTGGAATTAGCTACTCGCCAATTTTTACTGCTTTTAGATATAAATGTCGCGTAGCTACGATGAGCGCTGCCAGTTGTACTTCGACGCTATACGTGAGTGCAAGTTGTTGCCAACAATTATTAATCCTGAAATGAACCTGAAAAGACAGAAATTACAAAGCGAAACAATTATTCTTCTTTCAAATCATGTGAACGACGAAGATCTGCAGATAAGAATTCTTGCACTTTTCTGGTCGAAGATATGCTATTCTACAATAGCTAATCTCAGAAGATGCTGGAAGCAATTGAAACGGGGAAGCACCGGTGAAGCGGACTGTCAAAATTTTATGTTGGCTCTGTACTCATTTTTTCAAACAATTTCAACGCGACTTGTAAGTAAGGATTTCTTCAGAATTTCATTTTCTACTGAAGATTCATTTTTGAAAGTAATCAGACAAAATTTGTGGCAACTATTTTGGTTCTGTTGTTGTTACTGACCATGTTTGTGTGTCATCCTATGTTTCATTGCGATCAAAGAAATTTTTAGCAATTATCTGTTGGCCTTTTCGTCCTCAAAAACGGGATAACATGGTAAAGCACGAGGTCATTAAGGGTATGTTTTCTGGTCCTATAGCTCTACTCGTACCTAAATAATAGTTAGAGAACTGTACGAATTGATTAGTGTACCATTTGGATCGCTTCCAATCACGTTTCCTAAGTTTTTCGATTCTCACCTGATTCAAATTGCTCTCTTTGCGTGCTATGGAAGCAGTTTGTTACCAGAAATTAAAATAAAAATGCGCTAAACAGATTTTAATTCGAAGTCGATGATGCAAAAGCAGTTATGCCTTCATATGGGATTTCAATGTAGATTACTTTTCAAACGAATTCTTACTATTTCAATTGTGTTGTTTGACTGTTTCATTTTTTTTAGTCGAAAGATCGTAGTTCTTTGATTGATTGGAACAGCAATTGGGATGATAAAACTACTCAAGAACATTCCAAGAAGAACGCTCGTGTCGTGGAGAAGGTACTAATATGCCAAGGCGATATTTGTCGCTATCTGCTCGAAATCAACAATTCAGCAACGTTTGAATCAATGGCAAAGCGAAATTACATGCAGGCGCAAGCAGTCAATTCGGCATCAACACAACCTCTTTGTCAATTGGGCACCTTGATGTTGACGAGAAACTTCCGAATTGACTCTGTCTATTGGTTCTTCAGAGCGCTTCATGTTGCGCAAGACTGCTCAAAGGCTAAAGTTAATTTGGATCGAATTTTAGGCAAGAACGCGAGGTTGTACAAAGAATCATCGGCCATTACTTCGGTAACAGCAATGACGCCAAAAGACTTTTTGGAAATTTTATGCAAAAAGTTTTGCTCATCTTTGATCTATGTCTTAGGATCCATAACTTTCAAAAACGAATCTGACTTGAGCCTAACTGAAATGTTCCGATCATTCACTAATGTCTTGTCTGATTTCTCAGAGCTTTGCAAATTTTTCTTGAGCGCAATGCATTATACATCTTATTACTTGAATGACACGATTATTTTCAACTCGGTTGTTATGTGCATTATTGCTGTGGAGTTTTTACAGAAAGTGAGTTCGGATAAAAGGAAGATTGTGACTG
This sequence comes from Convolutriloba macropyga, assembly GCF_964194025.1. NCBI lineage: Eukaryota > Metazoa > Xenacoelomorpha > Acoela > Convolutidae > Convolutriloba > Convolutriloba macropyga. The sequence continues at coordinate 4,931 of NW_027451871.1, forward strand.
CGTTTGTACTTTCCTATTTTGGGCTGATCGTTCACTTGTCGGTCATACGCATAGATTACTACTTCAATCAGATTTGCAGCAAAGCCGGTATCTCGAGGGAAGGGAAATCAGAATGTGAAGTTGGTGTCCAAGGCTCACACTCTGAATATCTAACGACCGCGGCTCCCAAAAAGGCACCCAAGAGAACCCGAGGTCGACATCGCAGGCGAAGACGGGTTCGGAGAATGTCCACTGACCTTCTAAGCGATGAAGATGAAGGCGGTAATGCATTGGGAATGTCTCTGTATTCCACCAACACTGAATTCAAAGACAATGAGGACTCTATGACGTCATCAAATGATGATGATGAAATTTGCTCGAACTCGTCAATTGAAATTTTATCAGATGAAAGTTGCGATAAGCCTGTTAAAAGTGTTGATGATGAGAGGAATGAAAGTAGTAGTTTAGCAGGCGAGCAAACTGAAATCAAAGAGGAGTGTAAAAAGTCTCCAAACGAATCTCCAACTAGTTCTGAAGTCATACCTGATAATGGTGTTGACGGTTCGAAAATCTTATCAAGTTTGCATAATTTTGAAGTGGCAAAATCGTTACCTCATTTATCTAATATTTCTGTTCCAGTCTTGTCTCATTACAGGACTGTACTGCAACAGAGAAACGACTTAAAAACCAAATTCAGATCGGTATTTGATAATCCGGAGCTCATGGCATCTATGAACGTGATGGTTAAGTGGTTAGCTGAAAATGAATCTGTCAAAAACGAAATGAAGTATTTCTCATTAACTTATTACCTTACAGCTCTAACGAATCGAATAAATGTTCTTGATTTATATTCGGAACTCACTATGAAAGATTTTCAACGTTTGTATTACAAAAACGCCACGATAGAAGATTTTGCTTTGAGAAATGTAAAATTTCTGGCTAAAAGATTTCAAGTTCTTGATTTTGATAATTCATGTTTGGAAAACGAGGAAAAAAGATTTTGTCAGCTAGCTGTTTTCCACGATTTTTTGCAAAAATTGACTTACGATGGCGAATTTGACGTTATAAAATGCGAAAATGATTCCGAATTTTTGTGCAATATGGAAGTTAACGCTGATGAATTTTCGTTGTACGTTCAGAATTCGGGAATTGAACTTGCTTTGACTGACCATTTGAGTCCTGACTTGAAAGTCGACATGTCAGAAAAAGAAAAAAGAAAGCTGCGAATGATGGAAAGTATGGGAAAATTACGCCTCCAATCTGAAGTTGAACGACTCAAAAGGGAAGTTGAACAAATTTCAGCTAACTTACCTTTTGTCATACCTGAAGTTTATTGTTTTACAAACCGCCTAGATGCAATTCGAAGGCTGGCTGAGTCGAAAGGAGTAATTATAATCGTGTGCAAAACTGTTCTTAACTGCCTCGATTCAATGAAACGAGAACAGCCAAGCGCGCGTGACGCCATCAAATTCCTGGAAAACGCTCTGTCAACTAGCAACACATGTGTAAGGGCTCAAAAGGATTACGAATACTCGCTGGTTGATTTGAGTTCTGTCAGTTTTAATTGGAGAAGAAATAGAAAGTTGGTCAGTTTGTGCGATATGTTGTCATGTGCGAACTATTTTGTACAAGCGCCTACTGCTTCTGACGATATGGGTGCGCCCGAGATGAAGCAGGCGACGCTGCTTTTTGAAAATCCGCCTGATCCAGCGAACATGGGAGTTATTTTGAACAGTTTGGGAGATGATAGTCCGATTGGACATGATGTGTTGGATAGATTTTGTCAATCATTTTTCAGCGCCAAATGATCGTGGAACATGATTGTGTCCTGTGTGACAGTTATCAAGCGAAATTTCAAACATGATCGTGTGCCTGAACAATGGAATTGTTTAGAAATTCTGTTGGAGGGAAAAATATTTTGTTGAGTAAACAAAAATTAGATGACAAATTTTGGCTGAGAAAGAATTAAATTAATGAATAGAATTTGAGAAAAATAGATGAATTTTAGTTAAATCCATTTATCAGAGCCAAATGGAGGTTTGTTTTAATACAACGATCTCTACAATCAGTGATTTCTGATGATAATAATAATGATGGCTGGCGGCTATAGCGCTATGCGTTGCAGTTAATATGACCAGCTGCCAACATTTCAATAGAAGGCTTGGAACTCGGAAATAAAAATAGTTTGGCGAGTATTTACAGCAGTAACTCAAATAATGGTTCTGGTTGTAAATGCTGGTTGTTGGGCGAATTACCCACGGTGAAATCTACAACGGTGAAATACTCAATGCGGGTCATAGGCAGCACGGTTTTCGATTAGTGTTTCTTTTGCAAAACGAGGTAGTTTCCAAGAGCTGTATAAAACGTTACCAATTTTTGAGTAAAGTTTTGACTGTCCTGCGATAAGGTGTCTTGGATTTTGAAATATTAGGAACCGAAAACTGAGAAAGACCGGTTTGGGTCAGTCGAGTTCAATTTATTAATTCCAGATTGGTCATGTCGGTCAAATTGCACCCAGGTGTGGATACGTGGGATGCTAGACTGACTCCCCTTCTGGATGACGAACAGAGACAACTCATTGCCTCTCTGGCCGCCACTCCATATGAACCCCCGTACCCTCCCCATCTCATGCTGGATTCATCAAAGAAGCCAGGTAATTGTGGTGGTGGGCTGGATAATAATAATAATAATTATTATTATTATAACTTATGAAGAGGGAAGATATAAACAAACTTTAACTGCTTAAGACTGCAGTCTGACGAAAGGATACTACTTGTACGAGCTTTTGCTGTTCAAACAAGTGCCCTGGAACATAAGATCCAAGATAACCGAAAATATGTTCCTGTTTTCATAGATTAATTAGTATTGGCAGTTAATTGGCAGTTCTACTAGCAAATCTGTTCAATAATACGAGTATTTCTATATCTTTGATTATTTTCAAATAGAGTTTTTCTGTTACAGATACAACTGGATTGAGTTCATCCGAGGTTGATCAAGATGAGATGTTTGACCTGAAGGAACCAGTGGAGTCATTGCTCTCTTTGGAGACGTGGTTTAAAGGCACCCAGGAATCAATGTTAGACGAAAAAGAGATGCAGGTATATTGATTGCACCTTGAGTTAATAGAAATTATTTGGAGCTGCAGTTTTGAAAGTTTTCATTCGTTGCTGTTGCTATTCGTACAATTTGAATGCTTGATAATTGCGTTCGTGGTTGATTGTGGCTGAAATATAGGGAAATTGCACATGGTAAGGTTAAAGTGACATTTAATTCCGAACAATTTTTTGTCTCATTTTCCACATTTAGCGCATTTCAAAGGATTAACATCAAGTCGGAGATGGTCCATATGACTTTAATCAGTATAGGGTTTTTGTTGATCAAATTTTGATCTACTGCAGTGTTACAAAATACGCGAGAAAGATACGTGTCGAAAAGTAGAGTATAAAAAGAAACGTTTTCCTGTCAAAACAAATATAAATTTAGATATGGAGAAGAAACGTTATTTTTAATGCCTAATTTTATTGAAAAGTTGTGCTTAAGCCTAGATATTATTGCACGGAATCGAGCATGGTTTTCAAATTTCTTGTGGTTGATAAGAGTGCTAGGGCAATTGTCCACTAAGTAGTAGCAGATGTAATCAAAAGCCAGAAAAGTGGAAAGTGAAACCTTCTCCTTTCCTGGTAAGGTATTGAGATTTTGACCCCTAACTAAAAGTTTTAACCCGAAAATGCCCAAAATCTCACATTGAAAAAATAGATTTGAAAAAGGCGTATGATCCACACAATGAGCCGTACAGGTAGCTCACACTATGAAACATAATGGTAGCGTATATAAATGTACTTCGAAAATGCATTGTGTCTTAGACTTACAGCAACATGTTGGGATCCAGGAGCCGCGGCGAATTAATAATACACTAATTAGCTCAAGCTTTCCCTCCCACACAAACTACTGGTATTATCAACCTGAATTACACGTTAACAACCACGGCAGCCTCTGAGACATATAATTGCAGTGCTAAGTAGTATCCGTTTGAATGATGTTATTGCGTCCTTTTAGGTGTAGTCTATTTCTGAGATTTTTGTTTCTAGTTGGTTTATAGTGCGTGATTACGATGACCTGTGCCAACAATGCAGGAAAACAAAAGCGGAAGAAAACTACTTTTTTAAATTTTCTAAAATGCGTTGCTGATATTTTAGATTTCAATTGCCTCAATATATGTAGGCGTCCTTGGCTTCTTTTTGACATGACATGGCCGACGGATAAAAAACGTTCACTTCGAAGTTAGATCTGCTAAATGCAGACCTACACAAGCCATTCGCTTTAATATCTCTCGAGTTGTTATCAGGACTAGTAGATTTGTTAAAGCTTTTGCCTTCAAGCGACTGAGTTGATGGCTCGACGTCGATGGTATCTTATACCTTAGGCATTGTCATCGCAAACGTGTCATCAATGTTATCTTATACGTCAGGTATTGTCATCGCGAACGTGTCGCATGCGAGGTTGTGCCGCATGCGAGGTTAACCCCCCTTTTGCGCAGTTGATGACATGGGCTGAATGTGCATTTTTCCAACAAGTGCATTGAATATTTGTACTTTTTGCTTCAAAACTGGATCAAATTTACAAATCGCCACGCAATTGCGATCGTCATCGTGAAACCTTAGCGTTTTGGTGACACATTGGTGAGCCAATTCGAGGCTCTTTTTTCCCCGATGACAATCTGATGGCGTGATGTTTGATGTTGTGTCTTCAGGTAGCGTGAGGTTTATGTTTGCGAATTTCCATCCTCTGATGTCGAGCGTTGCGTTCGTCTTAGGATATGCTATACTGTGATGTGAACATTTGTGAGACCTCCATTCCCAAGACAATTGACAGCAGCGAGGGACGCAGTGTATTCGATGACTGCCTTATGGTGTTCATCCTCCGGTGTCAGTAGGAAATACAACGGGTGGGACGTCGGTGACGGGCGATTCGATGAGATGGCATTCACAAAAGTTTCTGTACAATTTGCTATGCGGCTAATGCCTTCTTGGTGGTAGTTGTCAGAGCGATTAACGCGATTTTTACTTTACACCTAAAATACACGCAGTCATTTTTCGGCGATGTTCAGTCGTTTTTCGGCTATGTTCCAACAATTTTTCCGAGTTTTTGAAGCTTTGTCCTTTCACAATCAATCGACATTTTGACGATTTTTCTGGATAATCAAAGTTTTTACCATTATGGGATAGATCAGTGAAAAATTCCAGTAATTTTTCCTAATTTCCTACCGCACTGCCTCAGTGCTTACCAGGTTTCGTAACGTTTTCGTCGCGCATGAGGTCAATCAAGTGGAGCATGGCTACACCATTAATTTCGATGGCAATAGGATCTCCCTGCGTGGTGCTTTCTTGGAACTGCCGACACGCGCTGGCTACGAGAAGGTCAGATACGGTTGTGCATAATTTTTGAGCCCCAAAGTTTACAGCAGGACAAATTTTGTTTAAGAGCTTTCAGGAGTTTAAGAGTTTGTGTAAGAGTGTAAGAGCTAATTAACGATTGAAGCAAGTGAAATCATTTTTGGCGTCGATTAGGATTGATGCTTCATTGTGGGGCATCGTAAGCAAACCGCCCTGAGAGATGCAATACCACACTTTTTGTCCCTGGCTGAGCTGACACTTGTTTCTAAGAAACCGCAAATCATCTTAGTGCTCTTTCATGATTTAGTTCCAAATTACACGGCCTAAGTTTGTTGCATAAGGCGACATCCATTATGCTGCCAAATGACTTTTCCGGTGGCTAAATTGATGGCAATATTGACAATATGGCGATATGAGGTCTCCTTGAAGCATATGAGAGTTTGTCGCAATTAGTTCGCGTCGAAACCTGACGGACCGTGGCTTCAATAGGTTTTCAACTGCTTTTTGTAACTGCCGTTCAGTTTGTTTTCAAATATACAGGGGTGAAATTTAATTGAATTGAATGCTTGGTCTCAACGAAATAGTTTGGGTTGGCTTGAGAAGGTTTCTGGTGTGTATCATGGAGTAGTTAAAGAAGTTTTCCATTGATTTTTTCTTTCGAAGAGTGGATTCCTGATATGAGTTTTCTTTTCAGGCACGTAGTTGCGTTCGATATTTTTTGTTTCGAGGAAATTGTTTAAGTTCAGTGTGCTTTCTGCTATTTTTTCTTTACGAAGGCGTTTTCGTTTCAATTTTTTCTTATGTCCAGGAAATTGCTAAATTCTTAGTTCAGTGTGCGTTCTGCTAGAATTTTTTTGCAAGTTTTGAAGCCCAGAGGAGTTCAAGTGGCTGAGCAGCTATCTTTGAGCCTTTAGCCTTTCTAGTCTCTAAGTATGCAACTCACAGGAACTGTTTTGAGAAAATTTAATAATGTGAAGGCCGATTCTTGGTCTTTAAATTTTGATCCACCCTTTAAAGTTTTGGGATGTACGTTATAGTCGTTCCCTGAGAGAAATTTGCTGAAACTTTTGAAATGTCACTTAATCATTTAGGTTTATGTTTTGTCAAAGCTTTACCATCTTAAATTTGTGAAGTCTAAGTTAGAATAATTCATGGTTCTATTTCTCGCTTTTTTAGCTACCAGTTTTGAATTCATCCATTTATATTTATTTTAGCTGACTTTTAGCTAATATTGTTGATATTACGAAGACTAGCCAAGGTGAAATTAATTGAAATTGATAAACAATTAATGCCTGGTAATTGAGCCAGATTGCATTGGTTGTTAATTGCTCTCACACAAAGTGTGTACTTATTATATTAGACCTGTGGTCTTTTTTGTCCGATTTTTTGTCTGACGCTTTTAACTTTTTGTCCTCGATAACGATATAAACATGTAAAGCCCGGTGGGCATCAAATGACCGAGCAGTTCTCTTATAAACTTACGCCTTATTAGTCTGTAAGTATGCCATTGACTGAAGCTGTTTTGAGGAACCCTCCCCCACACTGCATCATATTCCTCGTTATTTTTTGTTTTACCCAGTTATCACTTATCAATTGCTCTTGAACAGAGTTTGAAGCAATTATTGTAGTGCGCGTAATTTAAATGAAAAGTTTTTGCTTAAACATTTCTGCCGTTCTTTCATTAAGCCGTTCTTTATGTGTTGGTCTCGGAGTTTTAGTACCCTTGGAGTGTACGTTTCACCAAAGTTGATAAACACTTAAGGAATCAGGAATGTATCGTGAAGAAATTTTTGGAGGTTTAGGCAACCCGACAGCCTTTTAGCTCTCCCCTGAAGCTTATTATTGCCACTGAGTTTGGTCACATTAGCTTAAGCTAATCACAACCAAATTCAACCTTTTTCTTGTCGTTCGAGAGCAACTCTTTCGACAGCTTTTGGCTTATTTGTTTCCGCTGATAGTTTGGCTGAGATGAATATAGTTCGCAACATAAACAGAATATTTTAAAAGAGCATCAAATGAAATGCGTTTTTTAAAGGTAAAGATTATTTATTGATGTGAATCAAAGTCCCCACATAAAGTGATAACATTTTTTTCCGATTAGTTCAGTTTCCATTATTCAAAAAAATTTGAGGTGTTTAAAAGTTGAATCCTATAACGCCATCATGTGTCAGTGATCAAAAGTTAAAATGACTTTGAAACAATATATTTTCAGCTGAGCGAGTTGAAAGAGAATTGTGCCTCGAATCTGAAGATAGTGGATGAATTGTTGAATGAAGTGAGAGAGAGCCAGAGTGACATCAGGGAACTGAACACAGTCTACAATCAAGTGTCACACCAGACAAACGCACTTCACACCTCATGTAGGTAGACACTTCTTATCTGAGTAGACTGACAACTAACTTGTGCTTCAGATTATTGTTGATCAGATAACTAATGACAGGTGAAATTCACACAATACTACTTGTTTTTGATTAGATGTTTGTTCTCTTTCCCAGTTTAGCCCTCACCCACCCCGCCCCCTGCGTAGTGGTCATATAAACCTGCGTACATCAATAATAACGTCGTATAGCCCCACCCCCTCCACTTACCGTAATTATACCATAAGGGGAGCAGGGCTATGCATTATTAGCAATAAGCTCAGGAGTAGGGTGGGGGCGATAATGGGAAGAGATGATGTTCGGACGATGGACTCAAAGTAAATGGGCCTTGCAAACATGGTTGAATTGATAATGATAAGGAATACCACAAATTCAATAGTAGTTAAACAGATTTGACAAAGAAGAATTGTTTAGGTGAGAAGTTGTTGGAAGAGGAATCTGAGCTGATGAGTGGAGTTTGTCTTGTGTCTGAGAAGCTGAACTACTTCAGTGAGTATGACAGAATCATGCAGAAACTCAACTCCCCAGTCTTCTCAGCCAAGTCTGCTTCCTTCAACAATCTACTCCAGAGCATCGAGGAGTGCATACTATACCTGTCCGACAATCCACACTACAAGGTATTCCAAATAATCTGCTCTCAAACAAAGTTGTGAATTATTTGGGTCCAGTTGGATTTTTTTGTTTGGGTCCCGTTGGAAGTTGGTTATTAATAGCCGCCCTCATCTTCTCAACCGGCTATTATAGCGCTCCTATTTTTTTTATAGCTGCGAAGCTGTAAGCTGAGCGTAGCTATATTGCGGTGCTCTTGGTTTTTTACAATTCAAAGAATTTGAATTGTATTGGGGTGCTATGTTTTTTTTAAAGATGTGTTCACACATTTTTCAATTACTTTGATCCCCTCAAAACGGGATAAACAGGTAAAGACCAGCGGGCATTAAGTTTCATTAGAGGCCCAAAGTGGACGACAGTAGTCCTTCAAGTGATTAGAGTGGTGCAGCTGCTGGGATGGCCTTAATTGCAGGTTAAAAGATCGTTTTTAGGAGTTTTTGGGCTCAAAATGCTGCAATTTTTCATGTTTTTTTGATTTTTTGAGTTTTTTGTTTGATTAGTCTTAGGTTGAAGTTTTTAAAAGTTGACGAAGGCCTTTTTGGAGACAAATTTATTTTTTATGACTATTTTATGAGCTATATGTTTTGGTACTACAAATACAAACACGCAAAATGATACTAATTTTTGAAATTTTTTGAAAATTTTTGTCATTTTCTGAGTTTTTTCAGCTTCAGGGGCCAAATAATCTCCTTTGAGGTTTGATAATAGGGCACTGCATAGTTTCTAGAAACAACGGATTGGTTTTCAACATTTTAATGTCTCAAATTTTAGCATTTTTGATAAAATTTGCAATTTTTTTCAAGGTTTTCTAAAGTTTTTGTCAGTTTTTCGTATTTTTCCATTCTCAAGTTCCATTCTCTTTTAGTTAGTTTTTCTCACCTCAGTAGCCAGCTTACCATATCCAAGGTATGATGGTATGTTATTAAATAGTTGCTAGGGGGCTAATGAATGGTTTTCTACGTTTCATATGAAAAAATTTCTATTTTTTGAAATTTAAAATTTAAAAAAAAAATTATTGCCTATCGGTCTTTAAGCCCATGAATTTTTGAAGGCTTGGAATTGGGTTACGGGATGGCGTCTAATAGCCTCTAGATACACAGAAACGAGCCTGAAGATTTTAATATCACGATTTTCCGTAACATTTCATTAAAATTTGCAATTGATTTCTTATTTTTAAATTTTTCGGTCATTTTCGAGTTAATCGATCTTCAAGGGGCAATGAATTTTCTTTCAGTTATTGCAGATATAATACTGGACCGATTTCAAAAACAAAAATTGATTTTGACAATTTTTTGATATAGGTATAATTATAGAGATCAAATTTTGCCTCAGGGGTAAAAGCTTCTAGAGTTTTAGCAATGAGTACATTTTTTTAAGTTTTTTTGATTGTTTTAATTCCTCAGTTTTTTTGGAGATGATTTTGTTTCTGTTTTTGCTGGCATTGTTCGCGTGATCTGCTGGTCAGGTAGAGTACTTCTAAGTTTTTCATTCAATTCTTTGAATTGTATTTAAGGACTTGTCCTGCTATGTTTTTTTTTGTTTCGTCGTCTGACGCTCTTTTTTCGTTTTTCATTTGTTCACACAGCAAAGCTGAAAAAGTCAAATTTTCTGAATGATTTCTTCCTCTCACTGACGACAATTGCGCGCGGGACGTCATTTCTCACTCGCTTTTGCGAAAGTTTTTAGCTTATTTGCGTGATTAGATTTTGATCATACGTGACTTACCTCACTCAATAAAATTACTTTTGCACTTTAAAACTTAAGTTTAATTTGAATTTGTTTAAGGTCAAAGGAACTCGTCTGTGCAGTAAAGGTCCCTAATAAGAGGCTTCTATGGAATGAATTTTAACAAGCTTTATTAATTTATCGCTGAATGTTTTTTAGCCTAGTTTTTTGAGCGGCGTCGATTTTTTTTTTCAATTTAGATCTGTATCTTTCTGTCTCTATTATATGGCACGCAGATCTTTTCTTTCGCAGCTATTCCGGCAATCTGCCGGCTATGTTTTTTTTACCTCGTCGAACTTTTTTTCGCTTTACCATTTTGCCGCTGTTTCGACATTTTGCGTGAAATATTTTTGACTTCTCTGGGCTAGTTTGTCTCTTCTCTCGTTCTACTAGAAGTGAATTTGAACATCAGTTGCTCAGCAAAGCAATTCAAAATGAACAGAGTCAGTATAAAAAATTGAAGTCAGAAATAGAAACGGGATAAACCCATAAAGCCCAATTTTAGATGCCCGCTATTTGAACGTCGTTCCTATAAGTCTTAGTTACCATCTCTTATGCTTATTGGTATTGATAGTAGCCCCTGCGGCCTCTCTCTAAGAAACCGAAGTGTGTTCAACTACGAAATGCCATCAAAATAAATCGGACTTAAAAAATGTTTTTGTACAAAAATCTTTTTTTTTTCAATATCTTCTATTCTTTCAATCCCAATCATGCTTATTGGAATCAACGGCGGCTATTTTCCGGCAATCTGCCGGGTATGTTTAAGTGAAAATGCATTAAGTTAGCCGCGTTCATTAGAGACTGCTACCTCACATCTGAATTAGATGCGGCTGCTTAGAAGCTAAAATAGGCAAGGCAAATAATCTAATTTGACTCAAATTTCATCCCAAATTTGCACTTTTTGTTACACTTTGAAAATAAATCTCTGTTGGTATCTTTAAAAAGATTTCTTCAAAAAGACTTTTCGCTAAATCTTTCTGGCTGCTTTTGTTTGAGTGATCTGAAAACAGGAAAAACTGCCAGAACTAACATCCGAAGGGCTGTCGTAAAAAATTTTGTTTTGATACGAGATATGTTTTTGCAATAGTTTCCTGTCGTTTAATATAAGCAATTTTGAGAAGTGTATACAAGATGGCGACCATGGGCTACCGGCAACAATTTCAACAAAGATTGCATAAAAAATAAACACTTTTGATATGTGGTGAATCCGTAAATCTTCTTCCTATTTGCCGAGCTTGATCCAGGCATTGCTATCCACAGATGTCTAAAGTGTCCATTTGTGTGAAGGGAGGGTTCCTGCCATTTTGTTGGAGGGTTCCTGGCATTGAAATAGATGTGTCCATCTTCCGACCTCTGGCTCTTTGTCGAGTGACAGTTGGAATCACTGGTCAATGTTTAATTGTCTGTTTTGTCATCATTTGTTCAACGAAATGAGTTTAATGGTCGTTAAGGGAATCCATCTGTATTGCAGTTCTTCAAGTCTTGTTCGTTTGTCTTGATCGAAACAGCACCTTTGAATCGGAAACACCACATTTCGAACGAGTTTATTATAGCTGCGAAGCTGTAAGCTGAGCGTAGCTATATTGAGGTGCTCTTGGTTTTTACAATTCAAAGAATTTGAATTGTATTGGGGCGCTGTCTTTTTTACGACTCGAAGAGGAGTATTGGAGAAGTCCTTTTTTTAAATCAATTTTATTGGAGTAATTTTTGAAGCGGGAAATGAAACGCGTGAAAAAATCTGTAGTGATTTTGGGGCTGAACAAAAGTTAAGAGCGGAGCGAAAAGAGAGTTGTTTTTGTTCATACCGCTGTTTTTGAGAGAGCGAGAAATTGATGTGTGAAACAATTTTCTCTAAGCGAGCGAAATTTTTTTGTTCACGTGCGGCTTTTAAAAGCAGTTTTTTTTTGCAAATTTTGATGGTTATGAGGTTTGATTATGATATTGTATTAGTTTTAGGCTTGTTTTGATAGGAATTGAAGGTTTCAAGTACTTAATTCTGAGTTTAATGCTAATTTGGAGGGTTTTGATCAGTTTTGCTGATTTTTAGAAGAAATTTAATGATTTTTTGCCTGTTTTTTTTGTATTAATGCTTTAAGTGGGATTTGAATGGAAGCTTGTTACTTAAGGAATCAGTTAACAATTGACTAAAGTTTTATTGGTGTAGATCATTCTTTTCGTCGGAAAATTGACAGAAAAATTGAGAAATTTTAACATTTTTCCTATTTGTTTTTGCAGTTTTTTTTTTCTTAGTCGTAGACAAGTTTCTTAGCCTATTATGACTTGTTGACCCATTGTTTTGCGAGCTTTCCGTTGCCCTAATTGGAAAGGAATTTTACTTGGCCTTATGTTTCCTTGTACTATTAAAAAAACTCATTAATTTATTCTAGTTTTTTTTTTCAATTTGTTTTTGAAATCCGTTTCTATTCTTCCTTAAAATTTTTATGGCGTCTGTGGAGGTTCAGGGTTCACAATAGTTGTTCTAGTTGTGTAGTCAAAGTATGGGCAATTTTCTCCTTCGAGTCGTTTCCGGAATTCTTCCGGCTATGTATTTTTTAAGATCTGTTCACACATTTTCATGATTTTTGACGTCAAATTGGAGTATTGATTTTGGTCAGGCCGAAACAGGAAGTGGAGCGAAAAAGCGATTGGTTTTGCGGCGTACGTTTTTTTCGCTCTAAATTTAAAGTAGAGTGAGAAAACGGTGTTTGAACATAAATTCGCTTTCTCGCTAGTGGTTTTTGGTTCACATGCGGCAATTTCACTTTGATATTTTCTGTTTTTTTTTTTCGATTTTTTGGATCGGATTTTTTTCCAAATGGTTTTCCCAATCCATTCATAGTCCGCTCTAGGACTAGTTTTTTCGTTTAGTCAATGAAAATTCTTTGATTTGTACGTCAGGACTTGTCCTGCTATGTTTTTTTGTTTCGTCGTCCGACGCTCTTTTTTTCGGTTAACATTTGTTCACTCAGCAAAGCTGAAAAAGTCAAATTTTCTGAATGACTTCGTCCTCTCACTAACGGCATTTGCGCGCGTGACGTCATTTCTCACTCGCTTTAGCGAAAGTTTTTAGGTTATTTGCGTGATCATACGTGACTCACCTCACTCAATAAAATGACTTTTGCACTTTAAAACTAATTTGAATTTGTTTAAGGTCAAAGGAACTCCTATGTGCAGTAAAGGTCCCTAATAAGAGGCTTCTGTGGAATGAATTTTAACAAGCTTTATTAATTTATCGCTGAATGTTTTTTAGCCTAGTTTTTTGAGCGGCGTCTTTTTTTTTCAATTTAGATCTGTATCTCTTTCTGTCTCTATTATATGGCACGCAGGTCTATTCTTTCGCAGCTATTCCGGCAATCTGCCGGCTATGTTTTTTGAAATATTTGTCCAATTGGTCCAGGTGTTGCAAATAAAATTTTATTTCTGATACTAAACGTCGAGTTATTTGCAGAAAGCAAATCTCATGTCATCAAGAAATTTCTTTGGGAGGTTGTTGGATTTTAGTTTAACGATATTTGAACCTATTCACTGATTTTTGATTCGGCCATCAGTTTTGTCCGTGTTCAGCCCTCATCTGTTTGTGCAGTAAGACGTGTGACTCATTTTGGCTATAAGCTGTCATTACTGTGTCGACTGCGTATATATTTTTTTAATAGCCGTGAAGTGATAGCGGCTATTGTTGGGGACATCGTGGTTTTTAACAATTTAAAGAATTTAAAATGTATTGGGGCGCTGTGTTTTTAGATTTTCATGATTTTGGAAGTCAAATTGGAGTAGTGATTTTGGTCACGGCGAATCATGAAGTGGAGCGAAAAAGCGAGTGGTTTTGCGGCGTGACATTTTTCACTCTAAATTTAAAGTAGAGTGAGAAAACGGTGTTTGAACAAAAATTCGCTTTCTCATTAGCGGTTTTTTGATCACATGCGGCTATTTCACTGTGATTTTTTTGTTTTTTTTATGTGATTTATATTTTTCGATTTTTTGGATCGGATCTTTTTTGTTTTTCGATTTTGGATCGGATCTTTTTCTAAATGGTTTTCCCAATCTGTGATTTATGTTTTTCGATTTTTTGGATCGGGTCTTTTTCTAAATGGTTTTCCCAATCCACTCATAGTTCATTCTAGGCATAGATTTTTTGAACCAAAGTTTCATTTCTCTCTGGTGGTTTTTTTTTTACTCACATGCGGCATTTTAACTTTGATTTTGTTTTTATTTTTTGATCTGTTTCTTTTTAAAAATGGTTTTCCCAATTCACTCATAGTACGTTAAAGGTCTAGTCTTTGTCTAGGTAATGAGCATTCTTTGAATTGTACGTCAGGACGTGTGCTGCTATGTTTTTTACAATTCAAAGAATTTGAATTGTATTGGCGCGCTGTCTTTTTTTTAAAGTTCTGTTCACACATTTTCATGATTTTTAAAGTCAAATTGGAATAGTGATTTTGGTCAAGCCGAAACAGGAAGTGGATTGAAAAAGCGAGTGGTTTTGTGGCGTGACATTTTTCACTCTAATTTTAAAGTAGAGTGGGAAAACGGTGTTGAACAGAAATTCGCTTTCTCGCTGGTGGTTTTTTGTTCACATGCGGCAATTTCAATTTGATTTTTACTATTTCGGTTTTTTTGGATTGGATTTTTCTATATGGTTTCACCAATCCCTTCATAGTTCATTATAGGCATAGATTTTTTGAACCAAATTTTCATTTCGCTGGTGGTTTTTTACTCACATGCGGCATTTTAATTTTGATTTTCCTTGTTTTTATTTTTTGATCTGTTTTTTTTTAAAAATGGTTTTCCCGATTCACTCATAGTACGTTAAAGGTCTAGTCTTTGTCTAGGTAATGAGCATTCTTTGAATTGTACGTCAGGACGTGTGCTGCTATGTTTTTTACAATTCAAAGAATTTGAATTGTATTGGCGCGCTGTCTTTTTAAAGTTCTGTTCACACATTTCATGATTTTTAAAGTCAAATTGGAGTAGTGATTTTGGTCACGCCGAAACAGAAAGTGGATTGAAAAAGCGAGTGGTTTTGTGGCGTGACATTTTTCACTCTAATTTTATAGCTGCGAAGCTGTAAGCTGAGCGTAGCTATATTGAGGTGCTCTTGGTTTTTACAATTCAAAGAATTTGAATTGTATTGGGGCGCTGTCTTTTTTACGACTCGAAGAGGAGTATTGGAGAAGTCCTTTTTTTAAATCAATTTTATTGGAGTAATTTTTGAAGCGGGAAATGAAACGCGTGAAAAAATCTGTAGTGATTTTGGGGCTGAACAAAAGTTAAGAGCGGAGCGAAAAGAGAGTGGTTTTTGTTCATACCGCTGTTTTTGAGAGAGCGAGAAATTGATGTGTGAAACAATTTTCTCTAAGCGAGCGAAATTTTTTTGTTCACGTGCGGCTTTTAAAAGCAGTTTTTTTGCAAATTTTGATGGTTATGAGGTTTGATTATGATATTGTATTAGTTTTAGGCTTGTTTTGATAGGAATTGAAGGTTTCAAGTACTTAATTCTGAGTTTAATGCTAATTTGGAGGGTTTTGATCAGTTTTGCTGATTTTTAGAAGAAATTTAATGATTTTTTGCCTGTTTTTTTTGTATTAATGCTTTAAGTGGGATTTGAATGGAAGCTTGTTACTTAAGGAATCAGTTAACAATTGACTAAAGTTTTATTGGTGTAAATCATTCTTTTCGTCGGAAAATTGACAGAAAAATTGAGAAATTTTAACATTTTTCCTATTTGTTTTTGCAGTTTTTTTTTCTTAGTCGTAGACAAGTTTCTTAGCCTATTATGACTTGTTGACCCATTGTTTTGCGAGCTTTCCGTTGCCCTAATTGGAAACGAATTTTACTTGGCCTTATGTTTCCTTGTACTATTAAAAAAACTCATTAATTTATTCTAGTTTTTTTTTCAATTTGTTTTTGAAATCCGTTTCTATTCTTCCTTAAAATTTTTATGGCGTTTGTGGAGGTTCAGGGTTCACAATAGTTGTTCTAGTTGTGTAGTCAAAGTATGGGCAATTTTCTCCTTCGAGTCGTTTCCGGAATTCTTCCGGCTATGTATTTTTTAAGATCTGTTCACACATTTTCATGATTTTTGACGTCAAATTGGAGTAGTGATTTTGGTCACGTCGAAACAGGAAGTGGATTGAAAAAGCGAGTGGTTTTGTGGCGTGACATTTTTCAATCTAATTTTAAAGTAGAGTGGGAAAACGGTGTTGAACAGAAATTCGCTTTCTCGCTAGTGGTTTTTGGTTCACATGCGGCAATTTCACTTTGATATTTTCTGGTTTTTTTTCGATTTTTTGGATCGGATTTTTTTTCCAAATGGTTTTCCCAATGCATTCATAGTCCGCTCTAGGACTAGTTTTTTCGTTTAGTCAATGAAAATTCTTTGAATTGTACGTCAGGACGTGTGCTGCTATGTTTTTTTACAATTCAAAGAATTTGAATTGTATTGGGGCGCTGTCTTTTTTTTTAAAGTTCTGTTCACACATTTTCATGATTTTTAAAGTCAAATTGGAATAGTGATTTTGGTCAAGCCGAAACAGGAAGTGGATTGAAAAAGCGAGTGGTTTTGTGGCGTGACATTTTTCACTCTAATTTTAAAGTAGAGTGGGAAAACGGTGTTGAACAGAAATTCGCTTTCTCGCTGGTGGTTTTTTGTTCACATGCGGCAATTTCAATTTGATTTTTACTATTTCGGTTTTTTTGGATTGGATTTTTCTATATGGTTTCACCAATCCCTTCATAGTTCATTATAGGCATAGATTTTTTGAACCAAATTTTCATTTCGCTGGTGGTTTTTTACTCACATGCGGCATTTTAATTTTGATTTTCCTTGTTTTTATTTTTTGATCTGTTTTTTTTTTAAAAATGGTTTTCCCGATTCACTCATAGTACGTTAAAGGTCTAGTCTTTGTTTATGCAATGAACATTCTTTGAACTGTACGTCAGGACGTGTGCTGCTATGTTTTTTACAATTCAAAGAATTTGACTTGTATTGGGGCGCTGTCTTTTTTTTAAAGTTCTGTTCACACATTTCATGATTTTTGAAGTCAAATTGGAGTAGTGATTTTGGTCACGCCGAAACAGAAAGTGGATTGAAAAAGCGAGTGGTTTTGTGGCGTGACATTTTTCACTCTAATTTTAAAGTAGAGTGAGAAAACGGTGTTGAACAAAAATTCGCTTTCTCGCTGGTGGTTTTTTGTTCGCATGCGGCTATTTCACTGTGATTTTTACTGTTTTTCGATATTTTGGATCGGATCTTTTTCTAAATGGTTTTCCCAATCCACTGATAGTTCATTCTAGGCATAGATTTTTTGAACCAAATTTTCATTTCTCTCTGGAGGTTTTTTTACTCACATGCGGCATTTTAACTTTGATTTTCTTTGTTTTTATTTTTTGATCTGTTTCTTTTTTTAAAAATGGTTTTCCCAATTCACTCATAGTACGTTAAAGGTCTAGTCTTTGTTTAGGTAATGAGCATTCTATGAATTGTACGTCAGGACGTGTGCTGCTATGTTTTTTACAATTCAAAGAATTTGAATTGTATTGGGGCGCTGTCTTTTTTCTTAAAGTTCTGTTCACACATTTCATGATTTTTAAAGTCAAATCGGAGTAGTGATTTTGGTCACGCCGAAACAGGAAGTGGATTGAAAAAGCGAGTGGTTTTGTGGCGTGACATTTTTCACTCTAATTTTAAAGTAGAGTGAGAAAACGTTGAACAAAAATTCGCTTTCTCGCTGGTGGTTCTTTGTTCACATGCGGCAATTTCTTTTTGATTTTTACTATTTCGTTTTTTTTGGATCGGATTTTTCTAAATGGTTTCACCAATCCCTTCATAGTACATTATAGGCATAGTTTTTTGAACCAAATTTTCATTTCTCTTGTTTTTTTTACTCTTATGCGGCATTTTAACTTTGATTTTCTTTGTTTTTATTTTTTGATCTATTTTTTCAAAAATGGTTTTCCCAATTCACTCATTGTACGTTATAGATGTAGTATTTGTTTAGTCAATGAAAATATCCCTAAACCGTAGTTAGATACTGACGAAGCCAACCTCTCGCCATTTGTTTGAGAGCAATTTGCCCGATGTTATTCGGTTGTTTTTTTTTGCCGGGAGTACTACTTGTTCCAACCACGTTTTGACCTAAAAGCGAAAATCAGTAAAATTGTGCGACAGAGGTTTTTGATCTTGCGATGCGTTTAGTGAATGAATTTTTGACTTTGAAAAGTTTTTTTGAGAGTGGTGCATATAGACAAACAGTTTTTAGCCGTTCTTTGTCCAAGTGGCTCACATTTTTTGGTTAATTTGTGTTAAAATATTTTTTCGTCGATGCTACTTGAATTTTTAACCCTCTGAATTTGACACCACAATTTTTTTGATAGCGTAATAATGCGTTTAGTCCTTGTTTTTGCATCTTGAGGGAACTTTTTTGTGTAAAAATCAATACGTGGCAACGTTTATCAGTATGTGGCAACGTTTATTTTCGTGTTGATTTTCAGCCCTGTTTCCTTGGATTCTTCATAACTGTTGTAAATTTTTACCATTTGTTTTAATCATATATGGTTGAGGTAAAAAATAAAAATTTTAAGACGAAAGATAATGTTTTTGGCTACTGGTTTTGTGATATTCCGGTGCCTCCGAAAGTCTTCCGGCTGCGTTTTTTATGCAAAATATTTGATTGATGGTTTTTTGTGCTTTTGTTCTGGAACATTTTTTGCTGCTCATGTGACTCTTTCACGCTTGAGTTCTTAATTTTTGCGTGATCCATGTCGCTCTCATTCTGAAACTAATAATGCTGCTAAAATCAGTCATTTCGTGATAAAGTCGTTTTTATTTGATCACCTTCCCGCCGGTGTTTGAGAGCAATTGGGCTGACCTTCGTCGGTAATGTTTTGAACAATGAAGAAGAGCCCGATGGCTTTCTAATTGCTCTTGAACGAAGTTCATGTCAATTATTGTAAACGTGTGTGTCTTTTTACGACTGGAAGACGAGTATTAAGATTCTACAGGTTTTTACAACTCGAAGAGGAGTATTGAGATTCTACAGGTTTTTTTTTAGCAGAAAGCAAGTTTGTTCATGCCTTGAATTTTGACTTCTTTCTGTTCGAGCTTTTACCTCTCTTTTTGATTGTTGACTTCTGTTTTCGAACATTGGACTTTAACAATAGCTTAGTTTGTAATGTATAGCAATTGGTAACAGTCTGTAATTCAAGGTGAAGAGGTCAATTTGAGAAAATTTGATCCCATTTAACTACCTACCCCGCCCCCCCCCCCAAAAAAAACTACCCCCCACGTACCTAAACCCCTCCAACGTACCTACCCCCCCCCCCCCCCCCCCCGCCTCGTACCTACCTACACCCCCCTCCCCCCCACGTACCTACCTACCCCCCTCCCCCCACGTACGTACCTACCCCCCACCCCACCTATCTATACCGCCACCACCACCTACCTGCCCCC